>NW_014039564.1:0-1495 GCF_001186125.1 Sphaeroforma arctica JP610 | reverse complement strand
TATCAATTTATATATATATATATACAAGTGTGTGTGTATATTTATATATATATATACATAGAATATATATATATATATATGTATATATACAGATATATATTCGTATAGCTATATATATGGGTTTATACATGTACGCATGAACAAAATACACATACATATATATATTCATATTCAAAAAAACATTTATACACGTAAACATACATGTTTATAAACATATTTATATATATATATACATATAGCTATACATATACAATAAATATATAATAAACATATATATATATACATATATATATATATATATACATATATATATGAACATATACAAATAAGAATATACGCAAAAATACATATACAAATATATACACATATCCATATATACATCACAAATATAGATAGATATCTTTTCATTTATACATCTATATAGAGATAGAAATATATACTATCTAAATAAATATATATATGTATATCTATATGTACGTGTGTGAATATATGTATGTATACATGTATATATATGTATACATATACACATATATATATATATGTATACATACATATACATATACATTTATATATATATACATAAATATTCAAACACATACATATGTATATATAGACATATACATATCTATATATATATATGTTATGTTTACATGTATCTATATCTTCATATACACGATATATGAATAAAAATATACGGATATATGGATGTATAGATGAATACATAAAAATGTATATATATATATATATATATATACGTATATACATATATATGTATAGATGTGTGTGTGTCTGCGTGTAAAAATATAAATATATATATATTGATATACATATAGATGTTAATATATACACATAAACATACACATATAAATACATATACATTAACAATAAGTATATATATATATATGTGCGTGTATATATATCTATATAAATATATATAGACTATAAATATGTGTTTGTGTATATGTATTTATGTATGTCTGTTTGTGTATATGTATTTATGTATGTCTGTTTGTATATATGTATATATGTATATATATTTATATATATCTATATATATATATATGCATATATGTATAAACTAAAATAATATATATATATAATATATATATATATAAGTATGTATGTATACATATACGTATATATACCTGCCAATACGTATATATATATACTTCTATGTAAGTATAAATTTATGAACATAAACACATACATACATATATATATTAACATTAACACACATATAATATATGCATAAATATATATATATAAGTATGTATATATATACGTGTATATATTTATGTATATATATATATACTTCTATGTCAGTATAAATTTCTGACCATACATACATAAGTACATACATATATATATGTATATATATATGTATATAAAATATATATACATGTACGTATATATTTATATACATCTATATATATATATATATACATATATCTATATAGTTCTATATAAATATAAAGTAATGAAAATGTATCCATAC
>NW_014039565.1:19082-27001 GCF_001186125.1 Sphaeroforma arctica JP610 | reverse complement strand
TGTATATGTATATACATGTCTTTCCCAACATGTATGCATGCATCGTATACAGTACAGGATGTCCAGTTTAGCACGTCCTTCGTCCCTTCTGCCGTAGCTCTGTTCAGGGAGATAGTGTGTGAAAGCTATGTATTGCATATAATGACATGTGCTAAGAACGCGTGTGCTTCATGTAGAATGCTTTCGTGCGCGTAGCATACAGCCATGTTGCGGATTCTCGCACCCCTTCTCACCGTCGCATGGAGTCTAGTCGGTGTACGTGATGTTGGGTTTTAGGGTTTTTTGGTTTTGTGTATCGCGAGTTGCCCGTCTATGCGTTCAGGGTTCCAATCCTACTTTTTATCGTCATAATTCTACAAGCTGTGGCAAAATTGGCCCCGTGACTGCTTTCTTGTACGCAACGTCGCATCTCCGATAAAATTTCTCACAATTCCAACCTATTTTTCATCTTTTTGAATTGGCAGTCCCTAATCGAGGCCTGCAATGATTCATCGTGGCTAGAGTCGGAGCCCAACATTTCGGTGAGTCCGCTTTTTGTGATGGGTCACTATGACACAGAATCCGTTTTAACCCGAGCTCGGTTTAGATTAGGGCAAACAATCTTGGCCCATATTGGAGTTATAGGGGTTAGAAATTCAGGATTGAGGGGTTGAGATCATCGGTGTGACGTGCAGGATTCATGGTTTAGGATCACTACTTCCATCGATCTCGATACAATTGAGGGTGTACGCTCAATATATAGTTTAGTTGTATTCGCATACTAGATTAGGTATGGGGCATTCATGTACGCGATAATGATGCGGAGATTACACCAAATGAGGCAATGACAAACTCGCTTGTGACCACGCACTGACGTTTATTGAATGGAAATTATTCATTCTGTGAGAACCATGTGACAAGTATCTCTAGGTGCAGTAATATACCTTTATAGCTGTCACTGTTGCGCTAGGACTAGCGGTCACGGTTGCACTCGGACTAGCGGTTACGGCTGCGCTTGATATATCATGTATACATTCTGCCGTACACGATCGGTTGTTTGACGTAGAATTATTTCATACCTTCCCAAGAATTGATGTGATTGTATCCGATATTGGTCCTGCGCAACAGCAAGGATGTAGACTCATAGCGTGCGCCGGCAGCAAAACACACTGTTCTTTGGTGTTAGTCTCTCTCCTGACGACTACACCAACCCAACTGTTACACATCCACACCGACTTGTGCACATGAATCTATCACGTTAATTCTTCTCCCGCGACAAAGGCGCTCATACATCTGTTATACACACACACACACACACACACACACATGTATATATATATATATATACTTGCATCTATCCATCAGATGACAGTCTTGTTCGACAACGAGGAGGTGGGTTCACTGAGTGCCCATGGTGCACAATCCACCATGCTGATCCGCGCGATCACTCGCCTGACGAACTCTCCCAACGAAGCCGGTTTGGATATGGCCCTTGCACGCTCTATGCATGTCAGCGCCGATATGGCTCATGCAGTACACCCTAACTACAGGTAGAAAACGCGCTGTATGTATACTCGATGGATGGTGAGAACGTTTAAGCCCGAAGTTTTGTCATTGTACACTTTGATTATAGCGTGCTTTGTTTGTATCTATGTAGATAGACCTGCCTACGTAGGTAGACCTGACTATGCATCTGCGTACACATCTGTTCGAGTGCAGGTGAAGGAAGGCGGTGTGTGTGTGTGTGTGTTGTAGTATACACACACACATGTTCAATTTTTGTATATATTCTCGACGATCATCGCTTATTTATTGCATGATCGCTTATACGTAAAACATCTTGCGCCCAGTGTATGGCATATGAATAATCTGGGGTGTCACGGGTACCGTGCGTATGCGTGGACAAGGAATATAGATTAGTGAAAGAGTGTTACCTTCATATCTTATCACTGACAGAAATTAGTGAAAGAATGTTACCTTCATATCTTATTACTGACGGAATTTAGATTAGTGAAAGTGTGTTCCCTTCATATCTTATTACTGGCAGTGCACCTCACAAGCATGAAGCATCTGCAAGACCTTAATGGGATCCACAAAAAAGCTGTGTGTCCGTATATTGCCGAGAGCGTTTTAGCCTTCTGCACTTGAAAAACCAAAGACAACCATATCCTCGTGCATACACATTTTTCCAGTCGTTATGGTTCCAACAATGATATCGGGAATTTGTAGTATACGCCTCTTGTGTAATTAGAAATTACGCTTAACCCGCTTGTCGACGGACAGTATCTTGACTCGTCTACGGCGAGGAACACGACTAGTATTTCGAGGTCAATCGTGCTCTTGTAAAGTGATGAATTGCCTTCGTCCACCTATTTAAAGTCGGATTCATCAGGTATGCCTTGTATATCCGAGAAGTGCATACGTATCCAATTCGAAGTTGAATCTTGTATCCTTGCGTACAGCGAGATATATGACGCCAATCATATGCCCTGTAGATACGCATACATTGTACCCTTATTGGAATATACATATCTCATAATAACGTTTTGTCCGGTTGTACAGCGAGAAACACGAAGACAATATGAAGCCACAGCTGCACATGGGTCCTGTGGTGAAGATCAACTGCAACACGCGTTATGCGACCACGGCAGTCACCAACGCTATGCTACACACACTCGCGCATAAGAACGACATTCCTATCCAGGTGTGTGATGTGCTTATTGTACTGCGTATATGGGTTTTCTTATCCCGGTATGTGATGTGCTTATTGTACTGTGTATATGGGTGTTTTTGTTTTCACCGTCATTCCGTTTGATCGCTGTACTTTGGTACGAATTCGTGGTAAGTACGTACACCCATAACTTGCGCTATACTACCATGCGAGTAGGTAACGATAAGCTGCATACACTGGCCAAAAAGAACGGCGTCAGTAAACTGCGTTTTTTTTAACGGTTAAAGAGCGCTAAGCCTTTAACCGTTCATCTGGCATGTGCTTATAGTACGTAACCAACTGCCTGCGTTGCAATGCACTTCTAACGGTTTAGTTCACATTCTAACGGTTTAGTTCACACACGCATTACGCAGGAGCTTGCGGTTCGTAACGATTCCTCGTGCGGCACCACCATCGGACCCATTTGCTCTGCCAACACGGGCATCCGCACAGTTGGTAAGTGAGTGTACGTGCGCATGAATTACGTTTTCGATCTGCGAAGAAATCGTGTGTAGGTAGTCAACCTGCGTGGGTGAACACATGAAGTGGGCTGCGTTGTTGTCGTCTAGCAATTACGTCGAAAGTTAGAGTACGTGTGGATACGTATTTGATCTGTCTGGATATGTAAATGGTGGACGCTGGTATGTTCTAGTATCAGTACAGAAATCTGTACATTCATCCGGAGATCCGTGCAGGTCTACTGGAAAGGGGTGTGACCTTCGTTAGGGTTTAGGGTTTAGGACACTCGAACAATGTACTAGCAGCGTACTGTGCCGTGTCTCATTCCGGAGAGACTTTCTCGTCTTGAACTGATCATTTACTTATCAGTGTCATACACCTGATAGGTGCAACTATTGTGTTTTGTTTCCTTATCTCTCGACCATGCAGGCCTTTGCAGTCTCCTGCTAGAGGAATTCCCCCGTCTCTACACCCGATAGTTGTGTGCCTTTTTCGGTTTATTACATTGTCACTCGATCATACAGACATTGGCAATCCCCAGCTTTAGTAAATCACTGTCTCTGTTCCTATTAGATGGGGCTAATGCGTTTATTGTTTTGACATAGGTAATCCCCAGCTACAGGAAATTCCCTGTCACTATTCATGATAGATGGGACTAATGCATTTTATTGGTTTGTCCCTCCATCACATAGACATTGGTGATTCCCACTGTCTCTGTTCCTGATAGATGGGACTAATGCGTTTTATTGGTTTGTCCCTTCATTACATAGACATTGGTAATCCCCAGCTACAGGAAATTCCCTGTCACTATTCCTGATAGATGGGACTAATGCGTTTTATTGGTTTGTCCCTCCATCACATAGACATTGGTGATTCCCACTGTCTCTGTTCCTGATAGATGGGACTAATGCGTTTTATTGGTTTGTCCCTTCATCACATAGACATTGGTAATCCCCAGCTCTCAATGCACTCCATCCGCGAGATGTGCGGAACGACAGACATCAAGCACTGTGTCGACCTTATGAAGGTAAGTGGCACCAGAGATTTAAATTTTTCCACGATATACATACACAATTGGTTCGTAAACGACTGATCTTTCTACTATACACATACACAATTGGTTCGTAGTAAGCGACTCATCTTTGTACTATACACATACACAATTGGTTCGTAAGCGACTGATCTTTGTACTATACACATACACAATTGGTTCGTAGTCGACTGATCTTTCTACTATACACACGTACTTTGTTCGTAAGCGACTGATCTTTCTACTATACATCTCCACGCCGCAGGTGTTCTTCACTCAATGGACTGCGCTAGAGGACGGTTGGGATATCGACCACAGTTGAATAGTTGAATAATACATACTCCTCCCGACTACAATGGTAGGCCATGATAATACATGCACAATGTGATACTACCAAACTATGAGGTATTATAGTCCCCTGCCGACGTAAATAGTTGAGCGCCAAATAATAAAACGAAATGTCAGTATGTGTTGTTCGGCTTTTGCTTTCATACTCACTATCGTATTCTTGGGCTATCGACCCCATTTAAAATACCACGCCACCTGGCTACAATTGTTTACCATCAAGCTATAAGTGGTTCAAGCCAATGCCGATTTTTCGATCCAGCCCCAAATAATAGAGCCAATTTGTATACTATAATGACAATTGCACCCACTCTAGTAGGACTCCCCATTTCCAAAGGTCCCCTACAACATTGCAAACTTAAGAGTTGACGTATGTCAGTGGGATGGCACTAAAGTTCGTATACTACATTGACGATTGCACTCACTTGTGTAGTATGCACTCCCAGACCTTTGGGCCCATGGAGATGCCCATGTGCGTAAACGTTTAAACGGTACAGCATTACCGTCAAACGGTCACTAACTCTCTTAATGTGTCGCTATTTTGGGTAATACATCGATAGGGTCAGTGTAGTGCAGTGCCGTGCCTGGTAGTGAGACAGACTGCCGTGTTGATATTGTTAGGGTTTTAGGGTTTGATGAGTGATTTATTGAGCCCTTGTATCGGTAGGGTTGGCGTCTAACGGTGCTACGCTTTCAATTCGACAGTATAGGGATTCGGTACAAGTGAGTGAGTGACTTAAGAAAGTTCAGTACAAGGGAGTAAGTGACTAGAAAACGCACTTGCATGGGCAAGGTTGGTACAGTTTAAAGTCTTGCAATTCGTAGATAATAAATCATTTTCGTACTTCACTTTTGCTCTACAAGTCCTATACGAACTGAAACTACCCGCACCTAATGACGAAAGTGAAATTCACTCGTCCGTTAAACTGTCTCTTCGGAACAGTCCTAGACCTTGCATGGCTCATCGCTCTTGGTTTATTGAATTAGTCTATTTAATTAACTATGACCGGCTATGCGTAGGCACTTCTTGGCTAAGGAACGACCTACTAGTACACTCGACATTAGTCTGTTTTAAAAGTATGACCAGCGGTGCGTAGGCACTTCTCGGCTAAGGAACGCCCTAGTACACTCGATTATACGTCAGACGAACCGGAGCACTTCATAATTCCGTACGCTAGCCCATCAGCTGTCCCTCTGTAGTGACAACTTGCGCCGAAATACAAGTCACCTGTGCTGTCGAGTGACTTGACTCACTGTCAATCTCACGGACTCTTGTGTACTTATACACCTTACCTCAGCACCAGATGGCTCAATCTGGGTTGGTCGTATGGTCCGTAGAACTGTATCGACCACAATGGCTTGCGCTTGCCGCCACCTTTGCTTGTTCCAGGTCAGACACACGCAGTGTCACGTTGACGATACTATTTAACGATTGCTAATTCTTTGTGGACCGGTATAGTGATCTCCGCCACATACAGCTCTCTCTCTCCTTTCCATTATTTTACCTATTTGCTCATACATACATACATTCATCCATCCATCCATATATATGCATGTATGTTTGTATGTATGTACTAGAATATCTGCTATGTACTAAACTATTTGCTAGGATCGAGTGATCTCTGCCCTACCTGTGCTATGCTGCCAGTTAAATGCAGACCGAATGTGTCCTCTGGCCCTCCAACCCAAGCGCAAACTTAATAAGCTAAACCCCTGCTTCACTACTGTCACGTGCCCCGAGTTTCAATTGCGCATTTACAACTAGGCACGCATGTTCATCCGATCTAATTCACGAAAGCCCCGGACGTACTGTCTCACCTAGTACAAACCTGGGTACAAACAGTAAGCGGAGTTGGCGATCGACACCAAGGTAACTACACCAAGCTCTGCTTGAAGGTCAACAAAGCGTTGTGCTGCTCCTCTCGATGGACCACCTCCAGAGCATATTCGAGGTCGACCTGTGGCATGAGAACTGATTAGTATACAGTGACCTGTAGTATGAGAACTAATTAGTATAGAGTGACTTGTAGTATGAGAACTGATTAGTTAAAGTGATCTGTGGTATAAGAACTGAGTAGTATACAGTGACCTGTAGTATGAGAACTACAGTGACCTGTAGTATAAGAACCGACTAGTATTCAGTTTGTTGGACAATGGCAACAGACGCACAAAGACCAGAATGCGATCGGATGCATTATATGTTCCAACAGAGATCACAAACATACCCATACATGGCCGCGGTAGAGGTACATTGTAGAACGGATACAAACGGACCCGAAACAGCACAGTTGATGGGAAGGTTCAGCGGCAAACTATTAGGCACCAGCACACCCATACAGAACAATCACAGCCCATGAAAGGAGCAGAGCAGGGACGTTAACAGGGGATGGGCAGCCACTTTAATCCCCAGCATTAGGACAGGCGAGTCAAAGAAAATTCAAAATATGACCAACAATGTTTATATACAAAGAGAAGAAATGGCGCCTACATACCCAGCGCCGTTGCCTGACATCACTCTCGGCCCATTCGCTATCGGAGAGTTCTTCGGTTACATGTAATAGAAAGACATGCAACCGAGATGCTTTACCAGATTTCTTGCTAGTCGCAATCCATGTACCTAATGGCCGGTCGATTGTTCCGAGTACACCACCTTCCTCCTCTGATGACAACAGGGAAAGGGGTATGAGTACATCTGAAAGGCGTGAAAAGACACACACAGGAAGAGTGGGTACAGACAACAGAATAGAGTAGAGACACGACTAAACGATCGGCAGCACAATTGTCTGTATCAAAAACACAACGGAGCGCTATATAAACACGATTGAAAGGGTTAGATATCATACTTCCATGCTTTGCATACACCTCAGTATGATCGAGTGGCCGAGTTTCTTATTTATTCTGCGAGCTATATTGTACTGCTACGGTTCAGATAGGTATAGGCGATACACAAATACACGGGCGGAGAAACCGGACAACGCCAGTATGCGACATGTGAATTTGTTGGTAGAGTATGTGTATTGGCTATGGTTGATTGGGACCGGGTGCAAGCAATAGCTGCAGCGATGCAAGACGTAAGCGAAATGAAGGTACTAGTTGTGGGTAAAGTGAAAGCTACAGCTTATGAGCTGCACGTAAAAGCTGCAGCGATGCAGGACGTAAGCGAAATGAAGGTACTAGTTGTGGATAAGTGAAAGCTACAGCTTGTGAGTACAGGGGGGGCGCACGCAACGACATGCGATGCGATTCTCACACATGACGAAACCGCACGGCACAGAGCTGATACTTCTACATTGCGCATGGCAGTGGTTGTCACCAGCTGTGTACTGAATACTACGTGATCTATTATTGTCTCATGGGCTCCTCGACACTCTTGCCTAGTGTCATATTTGAAAATCA
>NW_014039565.1:12326-15468 GCF_001186125.1 Sphaeroforma arctica JP610 | reverse complement strand
CATATGTACATTTCATTCTCACAAGAACGATGTCTGGAAGCAATAATCTAAAGCTTCATCTACACAATTGTGACGTCAATAAATGAGCGCTCGGCGTGATCGTACATACAGTTGTACTACACCTATAAATCAGTTAGCAATCTTTCCGTATTGTATCAACAATCTGCCCGTGGACCGCATGTGCAAGTTCATGTTTATGTTCAGTTGCAGTTATAGAATATAGGCTCGCATGTTTTTGAAGAATGAATACATGGATAACACAGTCCGTCTCACTATACCAATCACAGTGCTGTATTCTATAAATAGTCTCTCGTGCATGGGCATTGAGTGTTACTTGCCAATACCAGTCAATCATGTAGGATGATTGATTATCATTTATGCCTTCCTAGATATCAATAAGTACACATATTACAATCCAGAATACACAATTGGTATCTTTATAGTCGTTGAACAATGATGTAATATATTTGAGTCATCAAAGCATATGTGTATAAGTATCACATACTTAGCATGAATATAGCATGCAAATGGTAGTGGTTTTAACTAATACGTCTGCTGGTTCCACTCTCTTAGCCGCACAATATCAAACATGCATTGGCTACGACTGTCAATTGCAATTATCGGATATATGACATAACACACACAATCCAATATGATAAATTGCCGAAATAGATTGTACGGAGAAGACCTCATGTGGCACAGGTTTAGTAGTGTAGACAGTACTATGCATATGTTTTTTTATCAGTGATTGCGCTTTCGCCATAGTTGTAGGCAGCCATATCGCAGTTGCTAGAGTCGCGATCGGCATATTTTTTTTCGCGTTCCCTACGTATGTTTTCACGTTTGTTCTGATTATTCCAATCACTCATCAGCACAATGTATCGAGCTTTCCTCGTGAGAAGTTTAGTAAATATGCCAAGGACGTGGGTGTTAAATACAAAGTACCGTGATAGTTTGAACAAAGCGGGAACGGTTTATAAGCCGGAGATACTTGCTTTAAGCATATAAGTATCGCAATCGTGATAATGTAAACCGCAGCTACTCGCAAACAAGAAAGTTATTTCAGCTCACCGTTAAAAAGATTCTAGTTTAATAAATGTTCGAGATATATCCAGCCTGTCAACGAGAGGCAATACATTTTTGATCAATCGACATCCAAGAGATATTAAATAGCGGATGTTTACCACTTAAATTTAGCATAGTTGTCTACACGTATTTGCCTATGCGCCTTTAATTGTTGCAAGTGCACAACTGTACTTTTCGTCATATTTTATAGCTTTTAGCGGTAGGCGGATACTACCACTTGAGCGACTCAACGCATACCTGCTGCTAGTTTCTATGTAGTTTGCAGCGAAGAAATATACTCAAATATATAGTGATGTTATCCGCTATCGTCTGTTGCCACACGTTTGCCAAGGCACTAAAAGAAAAATATAAATATGCAGTGTTGAACCCTGGTAGTGCAATCAGTTGGTCATGGTCAAATTTTACATAAACGAATGTATGCATTTTATTTGACAGCAGATAATTTGCTATTTATTATAGACCTGCGCCCCGCGCATTGCCACAGATTTGGTTATAATTGAGATATGGATACGATCAGCATTCCTCGCGGCATAATAGTCTTATTAGTGCGGAGTGTGTGGGTTGCCTTGACAACCGTGACCTTAACTGTCAGCTATTATCTGGCATCCATCGCGGAAGCTGATAGTATCACAGCACGGCATGCACAGTCGGCCTTGACGCGCGACGTATCACCGAATACAACACCGAGCAAGGAAATGGGATTTGACTCTGACACTTCTGATGCGTGCAATGAGAGGCGGGAAGAAGTTAACGCAGAAACCCCCCGTTCACAATTGTATCTATTCCTACAGGACTTGTCATCCTGGGGTAAGACCAGAGAACCCGCCTCGAGTGGCACGGTACAGCAACACAAACACAGGCGCAAACACAAGGGTGAGACGCCAGACACAACCAAAACATTAAGTCACTATGCAACACATGAACAAGATGTACAAGTTAAACACAACGAAGAGGGGTCACAAAACAGCTTGAATGGTCCTATTTCGCAACTCAAACAGCAAGCCAAAACTATCTCACTTGGAGAACAAGCGTGGTGGTGGGAAGGTCTATTCGAGGTGGACAAGCGGTTTTTCACACACTTCTACATATTCGGAACCTTGATGTCTCTAGGCAGCTTGGTATCAGTCCTATATCTATACAAAGCCGACGATACGCTGATTGCTTCGACGTCTAACGGATTTTTTTGCGCAAGGCCCGGAGAATGGTGTGTACAGCATGCGTGTGATATACTTTGTTTGGTAGCATGTGAGTTGCCTCTGTTAATTTACGTATGAATGGTATTAATAGGATTTGCCCTTGTTTGTACTACTACATGCTTGCAGTTATAAGTGGTTTATTAGATTGTGCATACTGAACTTGTTTCTTGTCGTATCGCACAGAAGCTTGTGTGCGTACAGTGAGGAAAATCATGTGTAGTTTTCGATTGAAAGTCTTGGCGTTGACAGTACGACACACGTACAGTTCACGTACAAGGTCGATTAGCGTGCACAGTGTTTTGTGCGAAGATATTGCTAGGTTTGAGTCTCCGGATCATATACCGAAGTCTGTCGGTAGTCATACTTCCCCCCAGACTCTAGAGGTCCAATCCTGCACGAAGTAAGCACGACACGCCAGTGTCCTAAAACCAGAGATCAAATCAGGCGAATGAATCTCCCTGCAACCAGTCTGGCAACAAGTCACATGCTGACCTAAATTGAAATGACACTACCTAAAATCAGGAATGGATCAATGAATTTCGCTCAGAGTATACTTGGACTATTGATGATGTTGTGTCAAACGTCCCGGAGAATGTGGGAGTGCTACAGATTTGAGATTCCGCAAAGTATGTATAGCTTCTGCTCGGAGTTTGCGTTTTCTGGTTATCGGTTCGTTATTTATCCTGAATTTACGTGGTGGTAAGTGTGAAGAGATCCACATCAACGATCAGCATCGTTTACCGAAAACGCATACGCACAACTATAGATAAAGCTATATAGAGCTTTACACAAACACACACATATATACATACATACATACATGCATACACGCACACGCACACACACATACACACACACAC
>NW_014039565.1:7375-9181 GCF_001186125.1 Sphaeroforma arctica JP610 | reverse complement strand
CCGTTGAACCACCAGAAAGGTTGGGATTCTAAACTATGCTTTGCATATGTACCACGTCCAGTCAACGTCACAACCGTACATACACCATCATTAATTGTCAAAAGTACCTTGACTTGGCGGGAGCCGAGTTATCTTCGGCGGAGCTTGCTGTGAGATGTCTTGATCCTTTTCTTTTTCCTTTGAAACTATACGTAGTGGCGAGGATGATGCGGTTTCTCCGACATCGAGAAGTGCTGATGAAGTATTCGTAGGGGCGCTCATGATAGAATATATATAACTTGAGATTGACTAAATCAAAGATCGCTTTACAATATATACTTCCTTGTAAAACAACAAGATACGAGGATGTGTAGAGTTTGTATTGTATATAGTATTTCCGGTGCCAGTATCATGGTGTCACATATGTAGACTGGAATGTAGACTCAGCAATACACAAGCACCAAACTTTGCATTATTTATAAATAAATAAATATAATAAATAGCTCAAATAAATAAATACAATAAATAGCTCCAATAAATAAATACAATAAATAGCTCAAATAAATAAATACAATAAATAGCTCCAATAAATAAATACAATAAATAGCTCAAATAAATAAATACAATAAATATCTCAAATATATAAATATAATAAATAGCTCAAATATATAAATACAATAAATATCTCAAATATATAAATACAATAAATAGCTCCAATAAATAAATACAATAAATAGCTCAAATAAATAAATACAATAAATATCTCAAATATATAAATACAATAAATAGCTCAAATATATAAATACAATAAATAGCTCAAATATATAAATACAATAAATAGCTCAAATAAATAAATACAATAAATAGCTCCTGTATCCATTTCATTTGCATCATCGGTTTTCCAGTTTATTTGCCATTGTTTCAAAAAAAAAACCCCCCTGACAGCTCTGGGCCCCCTGGGGGTGGCCCCCTGGGGGTGGCGGGGGAGTCTAAAGATATTTCTATATATTCTACCATACATACTCTTCATTCAACATCATCATACAACGGATTTTAGACCTTCGTTCTATTTTTTATTTTACGTAGTTGCTTCTATATGTAACTATTCACAACACGTACTCAAGTACATCCAACTATTCCAACACGTACTCAAGTACATCCAACTACTTCAACACGTACTCAAGTACATCCAACTACTTCAATACGTACTCAAGTACATCCAACTACTTCAATACGTACTCAAGTACATCCAACTACTTCAATACGTACTCAAGTACATCCAACTACTTCAATACAAGCCACTTACCAGAATGCACCCACAATTGGCTCGACATGTGCACCCCACCTGCCAGGATGCTATCGACGCATTAGAGGCCTGTCACAGAGAGAACTCCTTTAGAAAGTTCCTGGGCGAGTGCAACGATGCGAAGACCCAGCTTGACCGTTGCTTGTATGACGAGGTTAGTGTATATCGTTGATGTGCTTGTGTTGGTACTTATTATATAGGTGTTATCTAGTAGGCTGTTCGTTTGTATTGAATCAAGTGGTGCGATTTGGATATTGTGTCGGAGCGGGGAAGGTTTTTATAGGGTCTTATTTTTCTCTTCACTTTTCGGTGCTCGGGATGTAGACCGTGGCTAATGGTTTGTCGTCAATCTATGCTATTTATTGTAGTGCGTCTGAATTATTCTGCGATTATGGATATCAGGGGAGTATTCATATTTTTTTGTTTCCTCGTCGCATTGTAATGGCTTTATCGTAGTCCGAACGTATATCTATATATACATACATAATTTAATGTATAGATTTTTATATACACACACACAC
>NW_014039565.1:1394-7355 GCF_001186125.1 Sphaeroforma arctica JP610 | reverse complement strand
TAAATATAATATATCCAAGTACAGGTCAATTCAGATATATACAAATCATGTATATGTATTTGGTGCGTTTGCAACCCACATGCCTTTTTACATTGATTGAAATATACGTCCCTGTATTGTCCCTGCAGTACAAAGTGGAGCAAAAGAGGAATCTGGCTGAGTCTAGAAGGAGGCGTACGGCGTTCAAAGCAAACATGAAAGAAAGCCAGGAAGCAGGTGAAGAATAAAGCCCCACGACTGTACAGAGAAGTGCCATCTTGTGTTCCACGACGCATTCAATTAGTATCGAGCATGCTGGTCCTAAGATTTTATTGTGTAAGGATGCTGCTTAACAGTGTAGCCGATTTATGCATACTTGCAGCTAGTAAGGTCTAGAATGGTATTAATATAGACTTTATACATTCTTTGGTTGCTATGTCCGTGTACTTGTATAGAAGTATCGATGGAGCTGAATATTCACCTGGCCAGTATATGGCTGTGCTAAAGTGGTCGCAACATGTTTTGCGTTTACATCAATGGAAATGCGATGGTGAGGTCTTGATTTAACTACCTGACGAACCGTTGTTCAATAGTTGTATGGTCCAGGACCTGATGGGATTGAGATGAATCTTTTTGCATCCGCCAACCAGGGCATTCAGCTCAATATTCAATATCACACAGGAGGGTGTCCAAAGCAAGTAACTTGTCATGATGAGCCAATATACTATAATCAAAAGCACTTCCGGCTTGGATATATTAAACTAATATGATGCACTCTCTCATCCATTTATCGATCCTCATTGCCCAACAAAAGACACACGAATATCAACTCAGATAGCAATTAATGTGCCGTGTTAAAACGACCATGTCTCGACCGATCTCTATGGATGCGCATTTGAGCCATTGAAGTACCGCACTACAAAACGTCTTTTTGTCACCGATTGGTTATCTTCCTGCCGTGCAGTGAGTTGGGGTTGGGTTTGGGGACCGCTCAAAAAGACCAGACTTCACTATGTCAGCGTAAACAATCGGATCATGTGTTGGTTGCACTTTTAATTCTCCGCTACACTGTAGATATCGATGCTCAGCACGCCCACACGGTTTCCGCACGCTACTCATTAGGCAAAAGAGACTTGGCTTGTGCTGCTTTGCACGGTTTAATACTAGGATTGTTGTTCACTGGCAAGGGTACGCTCGTCTTGAGTTGCTACGGTATGAATTATACCCTATACCTGTGCCCGTATTTTTGGTGCTGGGCTCATCTCTGGCGCCTGTGGTCCTGGTCCAAATATTAAACTTCATTCCTTAACGGGCAGGGTGCGTGAGACATCCCAACCAGCCATATGAGTATTATACAGGCTCTTGCAAGCTCATGCCTTGAGACATGCCAAATCATGCATCAACACAAACACAGAACAGAATTCGGACGGAGTGACGCGTCCAAATACGATACGCAATTAGACCGCAACATACATAGCGCAGGCTGGTTCCTTTGCCATGGACAGCTGTTGAACTACCCCGTGCCATCAAACTAAACCCCCTTGTAGACCTATAGGTGTACTTACAGGGACGCCAACAACAATCTCCAATCATTTCGATGATCGGGGCCTATGATAGCCCATTGGCCCTATCACGATTGGAAGAGATTGCTTATAGCTCTGCGTGTTGTGCCGTGTGCTGGCCTTCATCCCTCACGTTGTTCTCCTCCGTGGGGTTGGGATCTGTTTCGGCCGTGTCTGGTTGCTTCTTTCCCTGTGGTTTAACGGGGGTAGTCTCCTCGATAGCGCCCTTACGCACCTCTGCAATCCATTTCTGTGGATTAAGCACGAGGAATACGATACAGTGAGTATATTACATGGCAATATATAGGGAGTATTTTTTGAGTCATTTTTGTGGTGGAGGCTCATCTTCCAGCGAATCACTACCAACTTGCTTTGGGGATCGTCCATAGTTGGGGGTGCGAAGATACGTTCGTAATATCGAGCGAAAGCTAATACTCTCATGACACACTTGATCAGTGTGGGAGTAGTATTAACATGCTGAAGTTAACCATCACAACACGAGTACCATTGTGTCATCCATAGCCCTTCAGATCTCTCTTGTAAGACATCTCTCCCTTTGTCAAAAGTTCACAAACAAAATATCCTTGGATACTTCACGATAAGCTTTTACTCTCTGTATTTGCAAAGACGATGACACTCCACACACACCCCAGACACGAACTAACACACAATGTGGCTGTCAAGCTTGTCTATCTAGCAGTCAGAGTCAGGCTACGTGACTATATGGAACAGCCCGATTCGTCCTCCCGCCTGCATACCTTCAAATGTCCCAAGTCCCTTTTTCCTGCATACTCGTAGTACGCATTAGTGTCCTTGCCAAACAGCACAAGTGTAGGGAACTGTCTCACAGGATAGTCTTCTATCGCGCTATTCGAATAGTCCATCTTAGCAAGCACTATCTCCTCATCGCCCTCAAAGTATTCGGCCAGAATCTCCCATTTGCCCTGAAATCCTTTGCTTTTGGGATCCCAGAGGGCGTCTGAGTGGAAATGATGGACAACATGCATAGCAGGTGAGATATGTTTATACTTGGATATGGATATGTATGTATACCACACTATATTAAATGCGCATCTATAGATGTTATATGTTAATGATGAGAAAACAACCCGACACTGCTGTTTGCTCGTTCATACCAGCGTATATACTAAAATCAGCCAGAATCCTTAATCAAGTGTATATGCTCTGCTTTGGAAATACTAGGACACGCCTGTGCAGCATATCCACACAAACATACACACGTAGAAATTTAAACGTATGTCTGTATACATAAATTTGTATGTAAGTCTGTGTATTCTTATTCTTCGAGGACTTGATAAAGGAGGGGTCTCCATCTGCGAAAGGCGCGTAGGTACCATCTAAGGCTTTACTAGGTTGCTAATCCTAGAAAGACAAACATGCATACAAATATAGCGACACGTGTACACATATATGTTAACATATTTATATACTTTACCGCAAGAGATATTTGAGTGTGTGGACTTGTCGTTTGCTCGAAGTAGATAAACCCACTTAGGACCTCCACAGGCTGTTAACTCAATGCTTATATATTTACATATAACTACAACGTAGAGTGCACACACACACATATATATATATATATATATATATACGTATACATAGTATACATGTATTTATCACTTACAGAAGAAGACAAATGAGTATGTGGACTTGTCGTGTGCGACCTCGTAGTAGTTCGCATCATTTAGGACTTTCACCGGCTGCTGATCCCATCCTGGGGGTGGCTTCTCGCACTCTGACTGCACCTCCCCGTTGAGGTAGTCAACAACGAAGTTCTCCATGGTCTCACACGTCAAAGTCACGTCTGGGATGTATCTCTTAGTCAATTATTTTTAGATGGATAGTAAGTTATGGCTAATATTCGTGTTCGGGATGCATCTCTGAAAGGACTTTGAGTTGAATTGTGATTGAAAAACAAATAGACAATCGAATCATTTTGTCGAGTATTAAAACGTGTATGCCAAAAGCTAGTCGGGTTGAACATCTTTTTGATAACTGAAATATATCTGTGAGCAATTTATATCGGAGTTGACTTTAAGTCATGATCAATTGAATAGACTCTTTGCTCAGGTACTCCATGATAGAGCTCGCCATAGCCATACATTTTCACACCCGACTTTAGACTCAATTTGACAAGCGTATATATTTTAAAGGCTGATCAAATTCAATTCATGTACACACACACCAATATAATCAATGGGGCACAAGAACCCCCCTCCATCGACGTATTCGACAAGTAGGTTCATTATAACCTCAAAAGCCATACTCGGTCTCTAATGTTTATCTCTTGTGAAAATCAGCTAGAGAAGTTGGATGCTACTACCAGTGGTCAATGTATATACGTCAGGTTGGGATACGAGAGTTGAAAAACTTCATGTATACATACACGGTAGTGGATGTATCTCTGTTAAGTGAGTTTATATGATAAGTTCATTGTAAGGTATGGACACATATACACCTATCAGAAGTACCACAGTCGCCCACTCGCATTCTTATCGCATCTATCGATATAATTATGTATACATACACGGTTGTGGATGTATCTCTGTTAAGTGGGTGGGTTTATATAATAAGTTCATAGTAAGGTATGGACGCATATACACCTATCAGAATATCCACGCTCACTCGCATTCCTATCCCGTCTATCGATAAAATTTTACCACAGAAAGGTTTCGACGGTTTACATAACATAACAGTATCATAACGGTCGTATGCAATACATCGAGATGAAGCTGTATGAGTGGGCAAATTACCTACTACGCACACCATTCACACATCCCTGAACCTAGAAACTAGTCTTCTACACATACCTGTACATGTATACACGTATTTGTAGTGGCTACCATGAGTGCGCGAATCAAGCTTGAAATTACCTGCTTGCTGTCGCCGTTCACAATGCGCAATGTGGGATCCTCTCCCTTGATGGCATAGTAGTCTACAATACTCCCCACACCCAGCTCGGTGTCATCCACAGCCACAGAAATGAAGAGAATCTGCATATCCGAGGAAACGTATACATTTCAAAATGACATCACTGTCTGTGTGTGTTTTCCGGATATGCTCGTCCCCTGAAATGACACCAACCTATGCCCTTTCCAAAGGCATGTATGCCACTGTTCAATCGATTCGCAGTGTCTCATACATTTCCCAAGTACACTCACGAGTGCGCGGTTAAACATCCATACAGCATCCTGCAACCTAGGAATGAGTATCATCCTCCTTGAACCTCAAAGAACTCCGCGCTTATCGCGGATGCGCAGTACAGTGCCTTTCGTCTGCTGCATTTGACTAGGGTGGTCGTGTGCACAGGCTCCGTCTCTCGGGTATCCATTGTGTGTACAAATATCAAAGTCTGCGAGTGTATTCATTCTGAGCTTTTGCAATTGGTTACGGTTAGATGGTAGGCTCGGCTGCAGAGGTGTGTATCCTAGAGCTAATAGATGGGGTATAGTAGACTAGTCGGGCGTATGGTATGGCCAGTTTTCTTCACGTTTCAGCCATATCCTTGCCTACGACCGCTGTTATCATAGAGGTAAACTGCTGTCGATGTATGTAAGAACATATGAAGAGAGCACAGCAGAACATATGCACTCATAAACGCAGTGCAACAACTACTACCCAACTCCTCTAAAGTCCATTAATGAATCAAAAAGTCATCGACAATCGAATGAAACAGGAAAACCAGGTGTATCAACCAGCATGTTGTATTTAAACCCAATACACAACAGTCACGGCGATAGCATTCGCTATTTTATAACGAGAAGCGTGTGTCTCAAAATCCGAGGACGAACGCAATCCCAAAACAATATTAATTATACGAAAGCAACTCCAAACGACCGTATGTTATAATCGTGCAGTACCGCAGACACCATAGTCCAACTCAAAGTGCATTTTCAAAATCCTGAACAAGTGCACTTTTAAACATCTAAGCCCTGAATCAGGGATACAAACGATATATTGAATACATAGCGGGCTTTTCAGGGACAAAAAATCGTGTAAAGGTGAAAACCAGTCCCAATCAGACATTTAAAGGTGCAAAAATAACCACCAGGATATGAAGAAGCAGAACAGTCCTATATGGGTGATATAACAGAATGCGTACCTCGTCTTTGTGCTCATTAGCAATTCTTGAGAAGCACTCTTGGAAACCCTCCAAATTCTTGCGTGAAGCGAAGAGTAGACATTGTGTCTTCAAATTCGATTTAAAAATAGCGTGTGCGCTCTCGTCCGTGTACTCAATGACTGTGGGCGCCCAACTGGCCTCAATAAAGTCCATCAGATCCTTTGTAGACCATTTATCGCGGCCTGTAGTATGTTCAGGCTAATATTCAATATGTACACACACACACATATATATATATATATGTATGTATGTATGTATGTATGTTTGTATGTATAC
>NW_014039565.1:0-980 GCF_001186125.1 Sphaeroforma arctica JP610 | reverse complement strand
TCAGGGCTAAAAAATGGAGATAAACAGGAACATCTCGTCCGCGTATAGAGAGACTCTAATCATCAGTATGACTTCAAGAAAACTCGCCAGGTCCTTGGTGGACCATTGCCCACTACTTGTAGCAAGTGGAATATCGATCCTAAGGCGCTTGATTGTTGAAGCATTTAGATACTCAAAATTGAACATAACTTCGCAATATTACTACCTATGCATGCATATTGTATATTCAAATAATATAAACCAAAAATTGTCAGCCTGCAAGGTTTTGCGCAGTTCATTTTTCACTTACGAAAGTAGTGCCTGTGTGCAAGGGTGGTTAACATTGTATGCACACATGTCCACAAATCATCCCTTATCGCTAATTGATTCTAAGCATTTTACGCCGCTCACTCAAACGAGCATTCTTATATCCGGTGTACACTAACAAGTGCTTAAACGCATCATTAGTTATTTACGATATTATCTCAGTCTAAGTCATTAAATACACATACACACATTTGCACGTACATACATCTAGCTAGCCACCAGTATCCATACACACATACCTTCAAAGGGTGTGCGTAGATCGTCGTATTGCTTTACAATGGATATGCCCCCCGTT
Source organism: Sphaeroforma arctica JP610 (assembly GCF_001186125.1). Lineage (NCBI taxonomy): Eukaryota > Ichthyosporea > Ichthyophonida > Sphaeroforma > Sphaeroforma arctica. The sequence goes on along the minus strand of NW_014039565.1, from coordinate 379 downwards.
CCAATTGCACCCACCTCATCAGCCACGGTTTGTTCGGTGGTGTAGTAGAAACGTGGTTTCTGAAATTTCTTCCCCGCATCACGGTATTTCTGTGCCGCTATTGAATCGTCGGAGTCGAATATTCCCAGCACAAACACTTGCTGGTTGTCGCGGACATCCTGAAATGCAGGTGCGTACGTATGTAGAAGAAGAAGACGAATGACAGTTACGGACGTGTGTGTTCGCGATGCAGGATAAATCAATGCATTCATTATATTGCGGCAGTGAGAAATACTCACCAAGTACAGTTATGAGAATCGATTCGTTTTTACATATACATACAGATACAGATACAGATACATATATATATATATATATTTATAGGATATATAGGATATAT
>NW_014039566.1:23782-27033 GCF_001186125.1 Sphaeroforma arctica JP610 | reverse complement strand
CACGTTTGTGTTTGTTGTTTATATATATCACAAATTTATCCACTTGATACTACATTCTTATTCTCACACATTGCACACACATAAGGGCCCTTAAAATCGCTCACAAATATTGCATATATACCCACTCAGGTTGGCGGCACGAGTCAAGCCATACGGCTGATGTACGCCATGAGTGTGGTGCGCTTTGTCAACGGGATGGTAGACAGTGTACAGAAAGGTGTGCACGCTCGATCAGTCAGTGCTCTGGCAAATGAACTAGGACTGCCCGAATGGGTAGTAGACTTCAGACACGATGCAACACACACAGCCCTACCTACGCTCGCATCGTGTAGGATGACGGGAAAGTATGTTGCGTGGTTCGCTATAGATTGCAGCACTCTAGATAATGGCCACGGTTTGTAAACGTATGCGGATCTGATATCTGACCTTTCGTAAAGTGATCAATATATATTAAATCGGCAAGCTAACAGTAGACCGAGCCTGAATACAAATAACTTACCCCCACTTTACTCTAGATTGCTCTGGCCAATTTTTGCTTCCTAAATCTGTAGATATATATGTGTGTGTGTGTATGTGCGTGTGTGCGTGTCTTTTCTTTACCAAACTATTTTTTTTCATACATACGTACACAATGGGCGTCCACTATCAAATGTAGAATACGTGAACACCTCGCATGCATATAATTCTCACATCGAGGTTATTTTCACTAATGATACCTGCCCATACGAGTGTAATAATGATGATAATCGCTCACACGTGGGTGATAATGATGATGCATTCGTACGCCATGCAAGTAGTAAAATAGTGTATCTCATTATCTCACAGTCCTAGCATTTAGGACTGTCGTGCCCAAATGATTGGTGTATGCGTTTGACATGCATACCTATTGTTCTTTGTGTTCACATGCTAAGCTATACTCTTTATCTAGTTATGTTGTATATTTGACCTTAGTTCATATATATATACAGGTTCATACTGGAATGGCTTCGTTTCCGCTATTGGGAAACCCAGGCGCGGTACGAACCCGAATTACAAGCGCTGCTGAAAGCCGCCCTCAAACACTACACATCCATTGAAGTACAACTCTCCGCGCTCTCCGACGCCGAGGCTGTTACCATGGCAACCAGTTCACAAACAGTCCCGGCTGGGAAAGGTATTTGTACTTTTTTTTACCTTTTAGGATCAGCTTAACTTTTGATGTTCATTTCGATGGAAATACAGACGTGATGACTTTTCCTAAGGCGGGTGTTATTAAGTACAATCTTCTCTAATATATATGCATTTGCTCACAATAGCTCACGGACTCGAACATACACTCGTACACAGGCAAGAAAAAGGCTAAGACCGTGAAACCCACTAAAAAGCCCATTGCTAGCAACACAGCTAGTGTGCGTGCTCTGTTCGAGGACCGTACAGCGGCACTGGACGAGGTGGTGCGACTGTGTGGGTCTCGCGGAGTGGCATGTGAGATGCTCATTCCTATGCTGCTGAAGACGGGCATGATGGTCCCTGTGGATAAGAGGTGCGTGTGTGTTGGGGGTGGTATATATTCTCTGTGGGTCTTTGTGTGTGTGTTGGTTGTGGTGTATGTTCTTTGTGGGTGTTGGGACTGGTTTATACTGTCTCTGGGTGGTGGTGGTGGTGTGTGATCTGCTCAGCCCATGTGTAAGGTATTGTTCAGTTGGATCGCACTCTGCTCGATGGATTGCTACCGAAGATGTCTGCCAACCACGGGGCCAAGGGAACACTGTACCAGCTTCATTGTACTATGATGCACTGATCCGTATCCCATTCGCTACAACCTGTTGTAGATTGGTATTGAGTGCATCTTTTCTTTTCTAACTAGTTCCTGGTCATACCACTCGCCGCTGCAAGTACCTGACTGTGACAGACTAGTCAGTTGCTTTAGAGCTCCTGCTGGCGCGGGGCATAGGATGTCTGCTTCCCGTGCCTCGAGTAACATTCCCTACTCTCAGCCGAGTCCCATAAGCCTCTCACCACACTTTCAATACCAAAAGCTCAACCCTAAACCTTGACCTCTAAAGTCTATCAGCTATAAACCCTACGACCCCTATAGTACCAGTATACTATATCCGCCAATCCACACCATTATATTTATAGACCTCGCCGTGTTCGCTACTTGCGCTTGGTGTGGGGTGCATTCATTGCCACAGATCCCAAAATTTGGCCGATGCCTATTTGTCGCATATTATAAGTCAGATGACTCAACCCTCCCTCACTCTATCTCTCTATACGCCTCCCTATCATTTGTTCTATTTATAGAATGCGCCCGGCATCTCTGCTTGGCCTGGGTGTGGAGTGCATCGACGCAGACCCAAAGAACCTGCGCGCGTGGTCGGCAGCTCTGGGCCACTTTGAACGCGCATGGCCTGGGTTTCTGTCGGATATGCTGTCGACTATGGTGTCCACTTTGGCTGCAGGTGGGTACTGTGTCTTCCGTTGGATGTACCAAGTGCAGGTATATACATAGCTGTATATGGTTGTATATGTGTACTTTCGTGATACTTTTAACCTACCATACGGATACATACTAATATTCTATAGATACTTTCTAGCATACCAAACGGATACCTACAAGTAAATCATAGATACTTTCAAACATATCATATGAATACCTACTAATATATTATAGATACTTTCTCACCTGCCATACGATTACTTACTGATATATCATCGATGCCTTTTAACGTACGATGACTGTATTCTTAACCATTCTACAGTTTCACAACCTGCTGCCACCCACGCATCTGAATCTCCAGTCGACGTCGTGACTGTACACCCTAGTCCCAGCCGTTTACGATCAATTGGTGAGCTGTTATAGAACTCTTGCGATGCCTCGTATTGTAGTCTGCTTGATGAAGTATAGATTTCAGGCATTCGATATATATATATATAAGTATACATATATATATTTGTGTGTGAGTGTGTGTATGTATGTATGTATGTATATATATATATATGTATATATATATGTATATATATATATATATATATGTATGTATGTATATATACATGCATACATACATACATACATACATACATATTTATATATATATATATATATGTATGCGTGTATGTATGTGTGTATGTATGTATATACGTATGTACATATATATGTATATGTATGTGTGTGTATGTGTGTGTGCTGTATGTATATGTATATATGTATATTATATATATATATATATATATACATACATATTATTTTTATATAATATTTGTGTGTATAA
>NW_014039566.1:14881-22532 GCF_001186125.1 Sphaeroforma arctica JP610 | reverse complement strand
TATATATATTTAAATATATCGATAGCTATATCTATTTATATCTATATCTATGGCTATAAGTACATCTACATGTATATGTATATATATATATATATATATTTATATATATACATGTAGATGTCGGTCGTTTGTGTTTGCAGCCAGCTCGCCCTCTTACTTGCGTATCTACCTGGTTAGAGCCATATACCACTACCAACTGGTTACTCATCTGTACTCATAATCTACTTACACTCTTATTCCTATATTAAGTATCTGTGTTCCCGTTTCTCTACTACAGTACGCATACGGTGCTATTACATCTGTTACGGTTTTCTAGTGCGGAGGAGAGGCATGCACAGCAGGAGCTGATGCAGTTGTCGCACTCCAATCCGACAACAAAGGCCATGCGCAGCAGACCGCGTACGACAATTGGGTCCAATCCACACAGCAACTCCAAACGCACCCGCTCTACCAGCAACACTACGGATGCAGCCGCTAATAGTACTAGTAACGATAGCAAGACCAACGATGGTAACGACAGCGACCACACAGCAGCACGTACAGGGGATAGGGGGGACGATTCTAACCACGTGACAGACGAGGATATCATGGCTTTGCTGAGTACCCACCACGCCACAAGCAGTGCGACGTTAGGAATGCAGAAGATGAGTAAAGTTGAGGCGAGCCAATTGGATGCGAGAGCACTGTCCGGTTGGAGGCTTCTGATTGGTCATCCGGCCGCGGTGGATGTCAACGATGCCAACAGCCTGACTATCACACCGGCCATCTTTGAAACACTCCGCACACAACGCAGAGAGCAACTACATAGCAGTGGGAGTGGGAGAAGGGCGCAGGCACGCAGCGCTGAGGGTAGTACAAACGAGAGCCTTACGCATGTGGGGGCTGTGCGTGGACCTACAGATACGACCGCAAATGTGCTCAAACGCGTGAGGTTGTTCTAGATGGTGCGGCAAAATAAATAAATATGTTTGAACGTGGCTTGGGTGTTCATAAACTCGGAGTGTCTGTGTCTATAGGCGGCTGTTTATGGAGAGGGTATATGCAGTGTTTGTATGAGAGACATACAGTGTTTGTATGAGAGGGTATATGCAGTGTTTGTGGGAGAGAGAACATGCAGTTTTGGTGGGAGAGGGTACTGACACAGAGTGCTGTGTATAGAAGACAGGTTTACTTGTTCGGCGACTGTGTGTGCGTTTACATATGGTACCGACATTGTACTCGTGGAGCTTTGGTGCATAAGGATGTTCTAACTTGTGAGATGCGAGAGATGAAGATTCTAAATCCGAAGTGGGATGGAGGAGTAATGTAGAAGGTGACAACCCAAATGGATGTCAATTCCACTTGTAGTTTACGAATCAAAACGGTAACAATTGAGCAATCTGAACGTACTAGATACTGCTGATGTACGATGACACGTTAAGCATACTACGATTTATGTCAGGTAACGCGTTAACTATGCTAAGGTAAGATGAACAAATGCCATGATATGGCATGTAGTCCTCCACAGTTGGAGGTATGGGGAATCGGCATCGCTGGCACTGCTTGAGAAGGCACCGTTCACACACCACAGCCTAACACATTGTGCCGAAAAAAAGTGCTACAAGGCCAGGTTTTACTTAATGTTTACCGTATCACTTTCGCATTTTGCGCAAGCCAGTTGTCCAAGTCCGTTTGAACCAATCCTAGACATCCCGTATTGTCTGACAGCGTGTGAGAGACTATGGGAGGTGTCAGAGTATGCAGTTGTGCTTGTACTGCTTTCCGCAGCACCGTATCTCCTACGCTGTTGTTACCTTTGCCCACAACGATGACGATCTTCAGCTTCGCGTTATGAGCACTCCTTGAATCTCCTTTCTTTTGCAACTTCCTGAGTAGCCGACGGATAGCAACTTGCGCTAAATACACTGAGTGACCGTGCAGGTCTAGTTTGTTTGTTCTATTGAATACCGACCAATCCTTTTTAAATGCTGCGAATTTCAAAATCATCTCCTCATATAATGAATCAACTCGAGCGTATCCTCTGCCATGTGCTCCAAGTGCTTGGACAACGGTATTGTAGCTGACCTCGTTCCGTTCAACCTTAACGTCAGCCATCTCGTCGAAAAGTGCGACAGCCTTCTGCCACTGTCCACCCCTCTCACATGCGGTTATTGCCGCATTGTATGTAATGACATCCCGGTCAATACCTTTTATTTTCATTTCGTTGAACAGATCTAATGCTCGTCTCCATTGCCTGTCCATGCCACACGCTGAGATCGTACTACTGTAAGTAATGTTATCCTGTTCGAGTCCTTTCTTTTTCATCTCATCAAACAATTCTACAGCCTTGACCCACTGACCACCGTTCGCACACGCTGAGATTGTACTACTGTAGGTTATGGCGTCACGTTCAAGTCCTTGCTTTTTCATCTCATCAAACAATTCTGCAGCCTTGGCCCACTCGCCATCGTTCGCGCACGCTGAGATTGTACTACTGTAGGTGATGGTATTTCGTTCAATTCCTTTCCTTTTCATCTCATCGAACAATTCTACAGCCTTGGCCCACTGACCACCGTTCGCACACGCTGAGATTGTACTACTGTAGGTGATGGTGTTACGTTCGATTCCTTTCCTTTCCATCTCTTCAAACAATTCTGTAGCCTTGGCCCACTGACCACCCTTCGCGCACGCTGAAATTGTAGTGTTGTAGGTGATGGTATTCCGTTCGATACCTTTCATGCCCATTTGATTGAAAATAGATATCGCCCTACCCCATTGCAACCCTTCTGCACAGGCCTTTAACGCGGAGTTGTACGTGACGGTGTTGTGCTCAAGACCTTTGCTCTCTAAATTCTCATACAATCTCATCGCAGCTTCCCATTGACCAGACTTACTGAGCTCAGACATTAGCACCGAGTATGTCCACAAATTCGGTTCTACTCCTGCGACCGACATATCTTGAAACAAATCCATAGCCTTTGCCATGTTCTTTTCCTTTAGGAACATCTGAACCACAGTAGTATACGTCACCACATCAGGAGCAATACCGTGCCTCTGCATCGCCTCGAATAATAAGTGTGCTTTTGCATAGTTTCTGCTTGCACTCAGCGCATGAATACAAGGATTGTAATGAAATGCCGTTAATCTACCTCCTTTGTCACGCACATACTCTAATGTCCTCAAACACTTCTGCGGCTGTCTGCTTTGTTTGTATATGTTGATTGCGTTCAGCCCATCTTTCGTTTGTAACGTACCACTATCAAGGAGCATATCCACTACACAGCCTGCTTCACTGTAATCTTTAGTGTGCTTGGCTGTCTGCAACAATTCTTTAACTGAGACTGTCGATTTTAGATATGCTTTCCTATTACCAGACTTCCTATTCTCATCTCTATGTGGTTTGCGACCGATATGAACAGGGTTGTTCCCATCGACAGTTGTTGTGTTGGCCCTGACAGTGCGTGTATGCTTGGCCAGGGTAAGTGCCTTCTCGCTATACTTTTCTCTTTTGTGATTTCTCAGTTCCGAGCACACGATGTCCTTCTGCGGTACGTTATAGTACTTAGTAGCCCTATGATCAGAAGTAGTGGGTGTACTGTCGACACTGATGTTTTGTCTGGGCCTAGCAGTGTGTGGACCAGTGCCCGTCTCATACCCTCTAAAGTAACATGTACTGAGCGGCTGATAACAATATAGTGTTCTTTTAATGTTCAATTGTCTGCCATAGTTTCCTCCCCACCCGTGCACGCGTGTTAATTGTGGCCGTTGTGTACCCAAGTGGATTGTCCATGCGCACATCGTCGCAGTCTTGCCCTCACGGGCGAAGTTGTACAGCCTACAGTTTAGGATCAACATTTTGAAAGATGACGCACGGTGTATCTACAAAGGTGTTCATCTAGTTACATATATCTAGTTTAAACATATTTATACTCTCATATATTCAATTCGAGAAATGTTTGTAGCCGTTTATTTAGATGTATGTTTTGAAGACGCATCCCTGCTACATATATACATACTATAGTAGGTGACATACTAGTGGTGTGGACTCCCTGCTACATATATACATGCTATAGTAGGTGACATACTAGTGGTGTGGACTCCCTTCACATATATACATGCTATAGTAGGTGACATACTGGAGGTGTGGACTCTCTTCAGACCCTGACTGAGAGACTCCCATCTGCTCTGGGCTTTGGCCGCTTGTGGCGGACTGGGGAGAGTCTCAGAGTTTGGCCCAGCAGAGAGGTAAATATAATACACCGGACCACTAGATACATAATACATCAAAGTAGGAGTTCTTGGGTTTTTAACTTTTAGGGTTAAAGGTTCTAAGACAATTATGCATGGCTCGTAAAAACCGGACCGACAATGTTTGTTTAGTTTGTTTTAGGATTTTCATAGCCAACTACAAGGAGATGTTTTTATGTCACTTGAGGCTGTGAATTGGACAACGTACTGCATTATGTTCTCTTTATTGCCTCGTACATATGCGATGCAGTCGTCATAGTGAAAGTGTATATTGATACGCTGTTCCTGGTGCCAGTCGACCACATAGATACCCATATGCATATTGATATAAGTACTTTATTGATTTCAATATCGCTATTGGCTGTGTACTTTGACATGCAACACAAGCATACTAGTTTATGTGCTTTTCAATATCGCTATTGGCTGTGTACTTTGACATGCAACACAAGCATACTAGTTTATGTGCTTTTAATCTACCATATGCTGAATGTGCTTGCACTACCACACTATATATCAATGCAACCGAAAAGTACACAAATGTGATATTTTCCGGCCAAAATTCAGAACGAACATTAACATGAAGCAACTTGGTATGTACAATATAAGTCGTGAAAGTATAGTGATTTAAATGCTTGTAATTGGAGTGACAATGAGAGTTCGCCATGCTTCGCTCCTGTCCAGCAGAAATCTCAATAAAGAAATAGTGCACGTTGTATTCGTACTTCTTGGTAAATTCCGGGAAGTTATATATGGCTGTTGACCGACTGCCATCAGACAGTTAATCAGATCAGATTTATTATTGGTGGGAGTCAGTCATGCAGCGTTTGTCAACCCAATGGTTGTACTGAGCCTTTGCCATTCATATATAATCTATATCAATTATCTCCACTTGGCCCTTCTGCCATCAACGAGCCTCCCTATGAAATAGCCTTTCACTCTGTGTACCGCACTATCGGTGTCCAATAAATCGGTTCTAATTTTAAATATCATTCAGCAATTCTGCAGAAGTGTACTTGAGAGACCTTCGAACAGGTATCTTGGCTGCACCTAATAGAGTCCGAATTTTCTGACAACAGGCGCATTTGCGAACTAACTTAATGTGGTCTCGGGCCCCATTTTCAGCTCGTGAGGTGACATGGCAACGAGTGCGCCCCAAAGTTATTTTGCCAACTGCGCACTTGTGCAGGCCAAACCCGAGCTAAAACCATTTCCGGGACCTACAACTCTGCTACGGGCCACAGCCCAATATAGCAGGACCAAATTGGTCCAGGCACCAGCCATATAGGGCGGATCATCAGATCATACAATAGCATATCTGCTGCACTGGCCCATCAACTTCCACATATGGCTCCAGCCATAATTCATTCTGGCGCTTTTCTGCACCAACCTCAGTCCTCACTGCATTCCTCACTGTTGCCGAGTAATCTGTTTTCATTGTATTAATATTTGCTGGGTGCGTTTCGGCCCTATTCTGCGTACATGGTCGGGGGTCACAAGTTGGCCCCCACTTCACCGCGGTCCTCAATGTGTGATTATGGGCGCACTGTATGTGCCGTTGTTAGACTTTCCCGACTCATGGCCGTATATGATTATAATTCTACATAAAGCAGGGTTTAGGGTTTGAGATACGCATGTACGAGATACGAGATGGACCTGCTTTCGGAACACCGTAGACCAGCCTTGTGTTGGTGTTGTGTAGTGCAGTCAGACCACTCTAGAATCTGTCGGTGCTCGTCAGGGCAGTATACAGCGTACAGCGACAGCACTCAAGTGTCACCGCGGTGTGGCCTGTATCGGTCACAGTCTCTAACGCTTGCTGTATATGTAGGACCACACACCCTCACGTGCACATCCACCAGAACCACTCATGCCACAGCCTCTTCTCAAGCATACCATCACAAGAAGTGTGTGAACCTAACCCGCCCGAACTCGATCCCGGCCTCAGCGGCCACCCTCCAGCAACTGAGCTTCTTGTGTCAGAGGAAATCACTCCGGAGATATTCCCAGAGCTACCCCACATTCTTCAGATCCTGCATCCTCCCTTTCGGCTTTTCCAGCTTCCCACCTACATTCCCCGCCCTCTACCCCGTCCCCTCTGGCCATCATATCCACCCCTACCCCCCTCATAGCCCCCTCGACCACCCCCTCTGCCGCCCCTGCCACCCCCTCCCATGCCCATGCCCCCCTGTTGGTCCCCTCCATTAGCTGACTGCTGTGCTTGATAAGCCAGCTGCTGCTGGTACTGTGCTTGCTGGGCTTTCATGTTCTCTTGATGCATACGCTGGCGCTGTTGATAGGCGAGGTCCTTGTCTACTCCGGACAGGTGTTGGTGTTGTGTTGGTGTGGGTCGAGAAGAGTTGCAGATTAATGAAAAATTCTCTCATGAATGTTATGAATATATATATACACGCACATAAGGTTGACGATGACGAACTTTTCTCTTGCAAATGATATAAATGTACATAAGGTGAAGAATATATTCTCTTATGAATGCTATGAATATACATCCAGAGCCCATACGATTGGAAAGATAACAAAGAACAACGTGGGGACGGCTGGGCGAAACGAGACACATCCAAAATCTGGAGCACATACAACAACAGTGGTAGCGCCACTCTGTGGTGTCATTCCCCGATTGGTGTCTATGATTGCGTCCGTTTTTGTCTGCTAGACCAATCAGAGCTCAAACTGTGACTCTCAAAACACCCTTCCTTTACACCTACCTGTCAAACCTCCCAGGCCGTCTCCGGTGATGTGTATGACATCCTGAGTGGATCCGTCAGCCCCGTCGTGGCCAATCTTAGTGACTGTGTCCCAATTGGGGTGCGCCGCCTTGCAGTTCGGTCCTTCCGGACAGAAGCCGCAGAGATAGTTCTGGCACAGTACCTTACGCGAGTGTCTGTGCCTGCAACCAGGACCTGTGAGTGTGTGTATATGTGTATAGGGACGATAGAAAGGTAAATGGGAGGGTGAGAAAGCAACGATAGGTGGGTAACTGGGAGGATAAGTAAGCGACGATAGGTGAGTAAATGCAAGGATGGGCAAAAAATCAGCAGTGACACAATACAGATAGGGTTGATAAAGTACATACCATGTTTGCAGAAGCCTCTCGCATACCAGGGGCAGTCCTGTATCTTCGCAGAGGGGTCTACGTGGAGATACTGGCACTCGTCACCGTTGCTGTTAATATGCAGTTTGTATGAGTGGGATGGTGTATGTATATGTGATTAATTCGAAGGTAATGTGAAGATATAAAAAACACATCGTAATCATTCAGAGAACGTAATACCTGACCTTGGCAGACTTTCTGCAGAAAATCGGAATTTGAAATGCACGAACGAAATAACTCAGTCGCTAATAATACACGTGCTCAATCTCGAACGCATTTTTGTAAATGGATAGCATACCATCCGAGGTGCAAAAA
>NW_014039566.1:7871-11586 GCF_001186125.1 Sphaeroforma arctica JP610 | reverse complement strand
GTGTGTGTGTGTGTGTGTGTGTGTGTGTTTGTGTGTATGTGTGTGTGTGTTTATATATGTATGTGTATATGTATATATATATATAAATATATATATTTATATTTATATTTATATTTATATTTATTTATTTATTTATTTATTAAAAATCTTATGTGTATATGCAAACACTTCATGTTCCATATTTTTTGTAGTGATCCTACCTACCCTAATCCTTGTTTTACATCCTGGGATCTTCCGACTCTACGTTCAGTTGTAGCTATGTATGGGATGCGAAGTATTTGGGATTGGAACTTCAAATAAAGGATGCACCTATATATGTGATTACAATCACATCTGATATATAGTGGCATATATACGAGCGCGATGTGTAGATGGCCGTGACAGTTCACTAAATAGAGGAGGAAATTAACGTAATTTATGTCTTATGGTACTCTCACACGTTTTTATAGCAACCACCCCCTATCATTCCTTCTACAAACTGAGTTTTCCGCTGATTGTTGTGCTATCGCTTGAGTAGCTTATACATCTGCACGAATGGTTATGGTTTGCTACAGTTTCCAGTCAACCCCGCAGTCATCCTGTACACCTAGTATAAATGTGTATACATACTTGTGTGTGTGTGTGGAGATATGTACTTTCTATTCTATTTCTCATTCAAACCCTCGTTGAACACGGTGCTAGACCTGAGCTTGTACGCTATCCAATGGAGCAAGACAAACTTTCTGAGGGTGGGAGACCAAGTCAGTGTCCTGTGGGTGCTGCCAGATTACACAGATATAGAGATGGATGACAACGGTAGGTCTCTGCTAGTAAGCCTTTCTGAGCATTTAATTGTTCCCATGTGGAGGGCCTGGCCCGGAATCGGACTGGAGTGTGATGCCAATGCTGTCTATAATTTTGCGGCGTCATTGCGGTGTCCATCTGTTTGGTTTTTCTTTTGTTGAGGTTGTCTGTCTATGGCTAATTATTGCCTTAGCCATTGGTCCTGTGGGATGCTTCGTATGCATATATGCTTATATGTCGTATGTGTTCCTGCCAGTCACGTCCTACGCCATAAGCCCCGCCTGGTATATGCATTTGGGTCATGATTATACCAGCATCGTACATTGTCACATTTAAGACACGGAGCGTCTGTGTCGCAGTTGGGCACCTCTCAGCACAGTAAATCACCGTGAGTGTACAGTGCTGTGAATGTATATAGCCGTGAGTAAACGTTCAAATATATATGCAATGAGCGACTGTCTTGGTTCTGAGTGAGGATATGCCCCGGCCCAGTGTCGCACAGTCAACAGAGACAGATGAACGTCAGTTATAATAAATAACTATAATAAATAATTATCTATGTGACACGTTCGTCTGCTGTTTCTCGAAGTTTCTAAATAAATAATCTAATAGGACATATAACTGTTGCACAACTTCAAGGACGCTTACATTTAAACCTGCGCTTTGAATTACGCCAACCCAACAACAGGCGTCATGACGGTGCCGGGTGACTGCGCTAAGAGTACGAAAGAGAAGGTGGATATGGCGAACACGAAGATGAAGCAAGTTAAAGAGGACTTTGAGCAACTAGGGGTATGTCTCAGGGTTTTGTGTTTAGAGTTTAGGTTTAATGAATAGGGCGAACTCGAAGGCGAAGCAAGTTTAAGCGAATCTTTGAACAACCAGGGGCATGTCTTAGGGTTTGATGTTTTGGTTTTTGAGCTCTGTGGTTAGTGCAAACTCGACGAGTAAGTAAGTTTAAGCGGACTTTGAACAAATAGGTGTATGTCCTGCCTGCCCGCAGCATGTGATATATCCACACACGTTCCTATTGTCTACTATCAGCGTTCTTTTGCATATACTCGCATGTATAAAATTTGCTTTGATGTCCGCCAGCCCTGATGTTAGAGTGGATACACTCTGACGTATGCTGCCCCTTTGGATTATCTATCTCGTGAGTATTGGCAATAATCTTGTAGTATGTGTTGTCATGGAAACCCCCGTGGAGCAAAGGCCGGTGAAATAGCACACAACTCATTGATTTACAGTACGAACCTGAATTATATGTGGAATCCGGGGATGCTCGAGGCTTCATCCCGCTATACGCCGACAAGTTAAATGCGGATACTGTTGTTATGGGCAACCGGGGCAACAGCGGCTTTAGAAAGTATGTCCATCACATCCTTAGCCACCGAGAACCGAGCTCTTATTTTTAACGATTCGTTTGTTCATTCCACTAATGACCATTGCCCTGATCCACCGAGAATATGACGTAGCTGATAAACTAGATGACACACTCTTTTGTACATGTCAAAAGATGTATACTTTGGTAAGGTGCTTGTGCAAATAGCCAAGACACTTTGTAACAGTGATGCCGTAGATGGTAGCGATGTATCAGCCCTTTGGTACCTGTGGGAACGAATTCAAGTGTTCTTTGGTACGGTACTCGTGCGAATATCCAAGATACTTTGCAACAGTGATCATGTAGTTGGTAGCGGTGTATCAGCAAGGTAGACCCTCGTCGGGATACGCACGCCGCAATCAGTCACGCAGCAATCGAGCAGCTGAGCGCACATGCGCACACATTGTGCTCTAGCTGTACGCATATGAGGTGGCTGTGGTGATGTTCGTCGGTGTATAGTCCCGTCTGAGCTGTACTGTTGTATCTGTCAGCCTGTTTTGCGTTTTGGGCTGGACTTGCACAAAGTATTCCTTGATGGTGGGTTACATAGCGGGTCTATTGAGTACGTGACTGTCAGGTGTCTCTCCGGATGTGCGAATCTTAAGTCAAATCCTACGATTATCGTCATACCAAGTTTTCTCAACATGTCATTTATCGCCCTAGGAGAATTACAACAGTCCTCGGCTTACATTCATGGTACCGTGATGCTCATCTTTGTCTTTCTCAGTTAGCTCTATCTCAAGAATACCTATATGTCACGTCATCCACTGCCTATGCCACTTACAAAGCTATGCGTAGGGCAATTGCAACATGCTCACGTTCATGGTACCGTGATGCTCATCTTTGTCTTTCTCAGCTAGCTCTATCTCAAGAATACCTATATGTCACGTCATCCACTGCCTATGCCACGTACAATGTTATGCGTAGGGTAATTGCAACATGCTCACATTCATGGTACGGTGATGCTCATCTTTAACTTTCTCAGTTAACTCTTATGTCAAGAGTATCTATATGTCACGTCATCCACTGTCGATGCCACGTACTATGCGCAGGGAAATTGCAACAGTCCTCTGCTCACATCCATGGTACCATGTTGCTCATGTTTTATCCTTTTTCCACTACTCATCACACTCAGAATGCTACTAGGGAGCGTCTCTGACCACTGCGTACATGTAAGTGGCGTGAATCTTGTGTATGTGTGTACTGTCTATGTAAGTAGTGTGCGTCGTTATCAATGTGTGTACTGTCCATTCTAGTAGTGCGAATTTTTACGTATGTCTCTGCTGTTCATGTAAATAGTAAGACTTTTCATGTATGTATGTACATTTACGCCGTGTCCATGCCCCGCACGATCAATATTACCCGTTGGTCTTGTTATATCTCAATAAAATCGCCTCCGCCAACCTTGTCCCATCGCGTTGCATATATTCTTCTCCTATGAGGGATGCGTACAGCGCAATTTCGTATTCTAGGCACCTTCGTCACATTATTAGTGCATAACCCGTGCGTGTGTATATAAGATATATATATATATGTGTGTGTGTGTGTGTG
>NW_014039566.1:0-7851 GCF_001186125.1 Sphaeroforma arctica JP610 | reverse complement strand
GCGTGTGTGTGTGTGTGTGTGCGTGTGTGTGTGTGTGTGTGTCATGTATATGTCTGTGTGTATGTGTGTGTGTGTATGTGTGTGTGTGTGTGTGTGCATGTATATGTATGTGTGTCCGTAGGTGTGCCTGTGCATGGATATGGATGTGTGTCCGTAGGTGTGTGTGTGAGTGTGTGTGCATGTATATGTTTGTGTCTCCGTAGGTGTGTGTGTACCCAGCGTACACCTCATCGTTCGCCTTTGTGCACATGCTGTGCAAAGGTATTAAGTGATGCCACGCCCAGATACCTGACCCACATCCAACTGACTTATAACAAGCACACTTGGCTACCACAGGAATGCAAATGCCCGGTACTTATAGTGCGTCGCAAGGGAGACACCGAATCCTAGACCGAGTTCTGCAATAACATATTAAACTATAGTATGCTGCGAAGAGTCCCTGGAATACTTAAAGCTTGCATTTTACATTCACCGGTGGATGCGCTTATATCTGAAATTGTGAGAGATTAGCAAACAGAACTTACACGTCCCGGATTTTTTTTGCCCGGGTATTGCTCTGAACCCTTTGGGTTTGTAATTAACAACGTGGCAAAACAGGTACACACCCATGTATGAGCAATTACAAGCACAACTATATGCATATAGGATATTCCCAGATAAATAAAGTGATCGTACATGGACTGGTTTTTGATCGCTCGAAACAGTCCCACATGAGGCAATACTGATCACCATGTTCGAGTGCTTGTTCGGGCACAGCGAGTACTCTGTAATTAAAGATTGGGTCAGATGGTGACAGTTCCACTTACAATTGGCTATAAATTAATAAAATATTGAACCAGCGTTGTTAATAAACACTGCACAGTTTGTTAAATCCAACCGTGTGTGTTCCATACAAATTTATAAAGCCACTCCTGATCTGTTAATAGTTGCACAAATTTACATGCAAAAAAGAATGTGCGATTGCGTATACTGTCCAACGCGTAGTACCAGACCTGAACTGTTTGTATTTGTTCGCGGTAGATATTACAAATGCGAGACGGCCTATTTACTGTAACATGTCTGATGGTGAAATCAAGTACTTCATAAGAGGCCGATCAGGTGTTCAAGTAAAGCGCTACATTAGAACAAGTCTGTGAGAAAATTTTTAAAATGCAATCTTTCCGAAGGTGATGAACGAGCATTCCAATGCTTTTAAGTTAATGGTGGAAATGTTATAGCTCTGGTCGACCCCGATACTGCAGTTTTTGCCGTATCACGTTTGGTAGCCTTCGAAGCCATTGACCATGCACACATAATGTTAACTGATAAAAGAAAGAGAATTCCTCCATTTGGTTGCAACTGATATTGTCTCAGAAATACTATAAAATATATAGGTACGACTGATCTACTTATCTTGAGCATAAATATGACTGGCCTACCTAACGAGTCAGACCCAAATAATGATCAGTCGAGTAAAAATCTTGATTAAAGACGCGTAAACCTACGGAAGGTGACGCAAAGGATATGATACCACACTCCACCGATAGAATTATCAAATTAATCGTACTGAACAGGAAGACAGATCACTGACTGAGTGTACGAGTTCTCTAATGGGTATATTTAACTTGGCTTGACTAACGTTTACGTCTCTAAGTTAAAACGTCCTTCACAGAACTATGTAAGTTGGAGGCTCAAAGGCGTAGTCAAGACCCAAACTGAAGACTTGATAAAACAGGGTTTAATTAAGATCAATTACTGTGCAATCCCTGTTAACCATTGTACTTTTAGTGGTCGCTCAATACAAAACCTGATGGAACGTTTCGTATTAAAACAGGAGTGGTTGACAGATCGAGAGGGTGGGGGCGTACTATATCAAACTATGTATATAGAGAGGGTGTTGGGTATTTCTCTGAAGAAGAAAAAATGTCGAAAATTGACATGTCACGACAGCGAGGATGTACGACAATTAAACTTTGTGCAAGTCCGGCTAGTAGACCAATGGGTAAAACTCTTTCAATTGGACACTTTATTTATAGACAGTAGTGTAATTTACTACCAAGCTTGGCTCACCCCCTGCGCAAAATTTAACAGAACTACCCTTACACAAAAATTACTTGCTCATACATACTTGCCATTTTTGAAATAAATAATATTATCCCTATTGTAACTGTGTTTAAGACTATCTATATGACAAAAGCTACTTTACTCGCCCTTGATTCAAGTCTTTTAACTGATTTTAAGGGTATGAACCCTGATTCATAGTCCATGAGATACTGGCCAAACTTGCCAAGTTTGCCCTTAATATTACACACATACCAGGAATACATGACTATTTTTCTGACATGCTCTCTCGACTTGTCCCTGGATTGCAGAAGATAAGTAAACTGTTATTAGCTACTGATTGCATGTTTAACAAGAAATTGTTCCGCCTCGCTGAATCGTGTTGGGTAGATTTAAAATAGACCTACAATACACGTGGTATTGTACTATATACACAAGTTTAAATACAAACACGCGATATCTCAGTGAGCAACGAATCGATCAGCATCAAATCACTTGGGTGCGCGCATGCGCACAACATTTGTATCAGACATCAGTTTTCGGCAGATTGAATCTACTATTTATTTTGAGTTTGCCCGTATGCGGTTTAATGAAGTATATAATGAATATTATAATAGCATACTTCGGACATTTAGTCAACAACCAACGAAAAGTCAAAATGGGTCCTTGCGCAGCAGAATATTGTAAAGTTACAAATACAATAAACAATGCTAGTCGCAGAGTTCCAACTAGTAATCTAGATGTCTTTGTTAAGTAGATGCGCAAAGTGGGAAGACTAAAGGAGCACCATGATAATAGTGTGATCGATAAAGGGGCTCAAAAATACATAAACTGTTATGCACTAAACACTTTCGGATCAAGTGTATACGTATACTAGAAAATTGCATCAAGCTAGCAACCGATCCACTATCGATAACCACAGAAGAATACTGTATACACAGCACATGAAGGTATACATAGCACACTAGACCTTAGCACAGCAAAAACGAATTGACGAGATGATGTAACTGGACCTGTTAGACGATCAAGCACATCCTTCGCTGAGAGCTGGTAAGCGAGTATATAACGTTTCAAATTTATACGAAAAGCATCAAACAAACAAAAAAGATATCTGAAACAAGATTCCATTGCAATGAAATTAAAAGCCCGAACCGCTAATATCGCCATAAAGTGCCCAAATGGCGATTCTGCATATTCCACAATTCAGTTTGTAGTTTCTCAAACACGATCTTCTCTGTAAACATTTTGATCAATGGCTTCATAGCTGGTTGCATATACGCCTTTGTTGCACGACTCACACGTGATTTCCGCTGCTGCCGATCAGTTGCAGTCCCGTAGTGAACATTCACAATGAATTCATCTTGACGGTTAACCGTAGTTTTCGAGCTTAGAATACTAGCGCATACAAATACTTCTTCACTGGTATTTATAGAGAACTCAGCACCAGTGTGTAAGATTAGGTCGAAGCCGATATTAACACCTTAGAGTATTTGAACGCGTAGGTAAAATCTAAGTAATCGAAATGAGACTTTGAGTAAAGTTAGGTATGCCTCGTGAAAACAGCAATACTCTGAGGGATTGTGAGGCTGAGACATTGCTTATATATAATCCTCTCAGTACTGTTTTCGCCGAATGGATTTTATTTAGTGTTTTGTTGTCGCTCTATTAGAAACTATGGTACGTTTCGTTGAGGCGAATCAGAGAGACTCATAAAATCCTATCTTTAGAAAAAGAAGAAAAAAATTAAAATTAAAATACTCTTGATGTCCTTAGCTATTGCATTAACCAATAACTTGCCACTTATCAAGAATTACCGACTTGCTACTATCAGACTGGCACATCTGGTTGGCTGAACGGAGGATAAACTAGATAACGTTAATAGTCCCTAGAAACCTATATTCGGTTGCATTCAGATATAAATAAATTTGGAAAGTAAATATAGCTTTTTTAATAGAACTAGACCAAATCTTCTGTTTGGTATTTTACTGGGGCATTTTAATGGCCTTGTCCAAATATCTGATATGTGAAATGGAAAAGGTGTTAAATAATAAAACCGTTAAAAACCATTAAGGAAAACTTAAGTTCCTCGTACTATTAAGAGTACGTTTATAGTTTACGTACTGCTTAAGAGTACGTTTATAACATAGAGTCTAATGTGGAGGCCCGGCTATTACAAGTGCTTATGCCCATTAAATTGTATTGACATAATTTCTGCGCCTCGTCGCACCCCGATATAGCAGTATGGTGTTCGATATGGGCTGATGTGCGCGAACGTCCCTTCGTACAGGCGGCCATACTAAGAAAAATGGAAATTTGTGTGACATATTTGACTTAATAGCCATATATGTCCTTTAAACTCCTCAGGGACATCACAAACGCCATATGCCTGTATTGCTTTCTGTGATTTTGCGAAACGATCAAAGTCACCTATACTATATACTAAATTACCTGATTGGTGATTGAATATCTTGCTATTGCTATTTCTTCTATTGGCATGTCAATCTCAACTCTCATCGAATACCCAGCTATTTTGTTAGCATGCAGCCCTTTACACCTTGAACGTATTCTTGCACTCTACATGTTTCTTCTCACTCAATCCTTAATATAGCGCC
Source organism: Sphaeroforma arctica JP610 (assembly GCF_001186125.1). NCBI lineage: Eukaryota > Ichthyosporea > Ichthyophonida > Sphaeroforma > Sphaeroforma arctica. The sequence continues at coordinate 3,199 of NW_014039566.1, read as the reverse complement.
TTTCAAATATCAGTTGACTTCCCCTCGATGCAGTTCGCCAAATATCCGATCACACCTGACATAATCTTGTTCATTCGTAAGTCGAATAGTGGTTTCTTGCTTCGTGCAGGTATTTAGAATAATCGCATCCTTTACGCATTCCATATGCTGTGAACGAAACATCCTTAAAACCTCACGATTTGAAGAACAAAAAAGGCATGATGCTCCGTTGTCTACACGCACACTTTAAATACTGTAGGACTGTTTGATTTCACTAATTTCATAGTTAGATAGAAGCATACTTTCACGCCAGGATAAGCTAAGAAGTTGAGTCGTCTGCTGCAACGAAAGCACTATCTCCATATATGCGACACAAGTATACAATTTGAGCATCTGCTCCGTAAGGTGCGATTCGTCATGCATGCACCGATAGATATACGAGTATGCTTCCATGAACGGGAATAGGCTTTCGACAACAACTTTACACCTTGTGTTGACGAACCGAGTTGTGCATCGAGCTTTTATCATTCACGGAAGACTTTGCAGCAATCGCCGATTCAGTGTTTGACAATCCTGGGTTTTGGGTTTAAGATTGGTTTTTCTGATAATCTGATTTCTAGATGCTACAGCCCCCCAACTTTGTACTTCAGAGCCTGTGTAAGAGTGGAAAGTGACATCTTACGGTACTAGATTATCTGGAGGTTGGTGTTTTTGTACAGGGAGAAACTTTTTCCTTCGGGGGTTAAGATGAAAAATCTGCCACCATTATCTATTATGTTATGTTACCTAAATTCAAACTATACTATGACAGAAGTTCTCCACCCCACTCATCGGAGTCAGTCTTGACCTGTGATGTCGATTGATCTCAACTTGGCTTAGGAAAACGTATTTCAACCGCGGTTCTACAACCGAGTCTTTGTTCCTTATCCCTCTGACTTGTGGGCCGAGCATGCTTCAAGGTGAGAACAGTGGGAGTGTCCTTCGGTGTCAGTGAAACTTGCTTTAGTTCCCCGCCACGTGCGCTTCTTGTTGCTCGCCGATCGTTCATCAATGCTCGTTGCGGCTAACTTCGTCGGTCTGTATTGCACTCGCTTGCGTCTGGTACGCTGTTGGTATCGTGTAAGAACATCAGCATTTGTGATGTCGGATCCATGCGCCCAGGTACGCTCCCCATCTGTGCATTGCAGTATGTATTCCTGGGATCCATCACCTTGTGTGGATGGTCTGTGGTCAAGTATCGAGGAGAACTGAGCCTCTTCTGATGGTTGTACTTGACTATTAGGGGTGAATTCCTCCACAGCATTAGCCTTCTTGACTATACCGATTAATTCATCACTAACCGAGTTAGAATATTCCGGAGCTTTATCCCATCAAACTTACAAACAAAATATACGTTGACCTCCTTGCTTACTAGCTGGTACTGACACTGTTCTATTCATTTCACCGTGGTAACTGAGAGACTACAGTAGAAAACGTATTTCTATATACGTTATTAGCGTTTTACGTCGTCAGCCCGAGAGTATTTTGGGACTTGTTCTCAAATTAATATGAGTATAGGTGGGTCAGCCCGGGAGAACGTAAGAGTAATTTGATACTTCTTCTTAGATTATTCTATATATAGAATACGGGCCACCGGTTAGCCGAGAGCCGAGTTCCGAGACTGAGTGTAGTAACAGAGAATACGATATATTTATTTCTGGACAATATATCCGAGTGCTAAAGTGTTCTGCATAAGGTTTCTCATACTGATCATATGAGTTTTTACAACCCAAGTGGTTGAACACTAGTACACACACCATCAGTATATAACTGAGGGTGAGATCATAAATAAATTCTTTCAAATGCACAATACTTTAAATACACTAGCACTTTACTATTGGTCCCCCACACCGCATGCTAACAGTAACGAACCATTACAATGTCTCCTTCCTGGAAGTGTACATACTTCTGTTGGTATTTTCGGACATATGCTTCGCGCGTTTCCTTTTGATATTGTCCAACATTTGCATCCAGTTGTGGTCTAATCATTTTTTTTTAGATTCTTCAATCCTGTTTCCCATGGTATTGTTATACCAGTTGTATTGATTGGTGTGTTGTAGTCGGTTAGTTGGTTTTTTCTTCGTCCATAGTACACATTGTGTCGCGGTGATTTGTGTCTTCGTAATAAACGTAGGTTGTGGCCCATTTGAACAAATGGGAGGCGTGAACACCGGTTGCCTGGGTTTTGTTCAATGAACTTCCTGAGTAAGGGTATGAGGTCTCTATGTGAACACTCATTTGCTCCCATTACCTTGGGTTGATACATACGGTCTGGACACTAAGTGTTGTGACAGTACTTGCTCGATGATTTTCGAGAGTATGTCACTTACATATTCTGTGCCTTGATCCGTTTATATGACTTGCAGAATGTCATATTCACACATGATTGGAACTAGTGTTCGTGTGACAGTTGCCACTGATTCGTCCATCATTGGTCTGAGTATGGCATATGATGAGTGTACATCGAGCCATACTAGGACGTACGTATTACATCTATTCGAGTCTATCAAGGGACCGATGGTGTCCACTTGTATCTTATCGCCCGAAAATGCGACCAATATTGATTGTAAGGGGTGGAAGCCCTTCTTGTGATTATGTTCTTAAGACATGGTACACAGCCTTCAATGTATTGATTTACATGTTCTTTCTGGCAGGACCATGTGTGGCCATCTAGTTGAAGTTTGTTCACTGTTTCTTCGGCGGTAGGTGTAGTGGCCCATAATGTGATATTGAGCTAGTAGGATAGCTCTGACTAAATATGTGACCGTGTCTAGCTCTGCCGACTCTTCCTCGGATAGTACCCAGATAAGCCATATAGAGAACATACTCCAAATGATTTAATCCACAGCATCAAATAGAACCCAGATAAGCCATATAGAGAACTACCACCAAATGATTTAATCCACAGCATCAAATAAAACCCTGATAAGCCATATAGACAACATCCACCAAATGATTTATTCCACAGCATCAAATAGAACCCAGATAAGCCATATCGAGAACTTCCACCAAATGATTTAATCCACAGCATCAAATAGAACCCATACAAGCCATATAGAGAACTTCCACCAAATGATTTAATCCACTAAATCAAATAGAACCCGGATAAGCCATATAGAGAACTTCCACCAAATGATATACTCCACAGCATCAAATAGAGCCCTGATGATTTAATCCACAG
>NW_014039567.1:22435-27096 GCF_001186125.1 Sphaeroforma arctica JP610 | reverse complement strand
ATATTATAGTAAAGTAGCTGATACAACAAAACTCATCATAATCGTCTCATCTTACGTATGCGAATAGGATTGACCCAGTGTTCTTAGAGGAGCGGCTAGGGGTGGTTATAACACTGTTCCTGGCGCTGACAGCGCTGCAGTTTGTCATCAACGGTAACCTGCCATCCAGTTCGTATTTCACCCCTGTTACTACTCAGGTACTTATATGTGTATTGTGATTGGTTGCCGCTCAGGTACTTGTAGGTGTATTGTGATTGGTTGCCACTCAGGTACTTATAGATGTTCTGTAATTGGTTGCCGCTCAGGTACTTATAGATGTTCTGTAATAGGTTGCCGCTCAGGTGCTTATTTGTGTATTGTGATTGGTTGTTTGGCTGTGCCGGATTTGTCCGGCACTCGCCAAAGGCCTGTCTTAAAGATCTGGAGTGAAGAATTTGTTCAAAGGTACCAGAAACTCCCCGACAGTTGCCGAGGACTTGTCAGTCTGAGTTCACGCGAACCTACATTTCAGCATGCGCAGTTCAATGTGATGGATTAATTTCTCGCAGATAAGGCTTCGGGTGTACCTGAATGAACGGTGTCTGAAGGTATTAGTTGGGTGCATGCGTGTAGCGGCATTGTAGACACTATATTCACCGTCCGCAGCGTGGCCACACTTTCTTTGCTTAACCTTTTATGGTTCCACGTTTTAACGGATTTGGCGCTGAAGCGCATACTAATCATCCTACATGGTTGTCGTCCGCATGTAATTTATATATCAACATTGCGCATCTCCTCTCATGTCTGGAATGGTTACATGTATTTTACGTCCTTGCTTCACTGCCCGGCTTCTACTCGTTTCATTGTTGGCAATGTCTACACTATGACACTCTACAGCACTAGATCAATGCGTATGTATAAGATTTCATGCCATATTCAATATTGCAGTCCCCACATCGTGCTGTTGCTGCTGAGTGTCTTTCTGCCCTTCGACTGCTGTGTCTGATCACACATTCTGCGCTGCCATGTACTGTTCCTGCACATATTGCAATTGCCGAGTTCTATTGTAGTCCTTCTATTGCACTATCGGCTCGTACCTTCACTCAACATCGTTCCTTCGGGGGTTCATCTCAGCTGTTGATTGGGTTTTGGGGCTGTATAGTAGTACACCAATCTGTCTGTGGCGTTGTTGTATTCTATTCATTCGGTGTTAATACCTCACCTCTAAAGCACGGGCGGGTCTTACCTTTTGAATCTCTCAGGAGCTTTCTGGCACTTGTCAAACAATGGCTCTAACCCATACCAACTGTGGCATCTGCAAGCGTGTCTTTCGATTTTGGGTATTTCCCAGACAAATTCGGACCTCTAATTATATTCTAAGTGTCTTAGCCCTATATCAATCTGGTATAGTCAGTTCAGATTTCTCAGTCTGCCCCTCTGGACTGTCTTCCCGTCCACACAGATCCTGTTCTCCTACATCGTTCTGTTCCTATGCATTCTGGAGTCGCTGTGTGTGTTCTATCTTGTCGACGACGAGCTCAAGGATGACAAACGCACCTCAAAAAGTAAGTCAACGCAAAGACCAGCCAGATCTAAAACGCACCTCAAAAAGTAAGTCAACACAACGACCCAGCCCGATCTAAAACGCACCTTTGAAGAATTAATTTATCGCATGGACCAGCCATACCTAGAACGCATTTCAAAAAGTAAGTCAACACAATGACCCAGCCAGATCTAAAATGCACCTTTTAAGAAACTATTTATCGCACGGACCAGCCATGCCTAGAACGCACCTCAAAAAGTAATGTCAACACAAAGACCCAGCCAGATCTAAAACGCACCTTTTAAGAAACAATTTAATGTATGGACCAGCCATACCTAGAACGCACCTCAAAAAGTAAGTCAACACAACGACCCAGCCAGATCTAAAATGCACCTTTTAAGAAACAATTTATCGCATGGACCAGCCATACCTAGAACGTATCTCAAAAAGTAAACTAACTCAAGGTCCAGCGATATCTAAGCGCACCTAAAAAGGTAAGGTAACAACTAGACCAGCCATAAAACGCACTCCACTCATGCATCAGATACCTAAAACGCACTCCACTCATGCATCAGATACTTAAAACGCACTCCAAAAAGTAAATCAAATCATGAATCAGATAATCTAAAACACACCCCAAAAAAAATTCAACTCGTGAATCAGATACCTAAAACGCACTCCAAAAAGAAAGTCAACTCATGAATCAGATACCCAGAACGCACTCCAAAAAGTAAGTCGACTCATGCATCAGATACCTAAAACACCCCCCCCCAAAAAGTCAACTCATGAATCAGATACCTAAAACGCACCCCAAAAAAAGTCAACTCATGAATCAGATACCTAAACCAAACTCCAAAAAGTAAGTCAACTCATGAATCAGATACCTAGGACGCACTCCAAAAAGTAAGTCAACTCATGAATCAGATACCTAAAACGCACCCCAAAAAAATAGTCCACCCATGGACCAGCTATACCTAATATGCAACCCAAAAAGGTAGCCAACACATGTACGAGCCACACTTATATATTGTAGTATTGTTTAGGACCGCTTGTTGTCCGCTTCATTGCTGCCGTGTAAATAGTACAGAAACGCGCCTAGTGCTATTTCAACACTTGGTGTGTACTACATGCACTACAATCATGCCGGTTGCACACCTTTGCCCCTGATTAATAATTATTTCTGCAGAGGCGACGGCGGTTTCCTGCCTCTCTTCCCCCCGTCTTCTTTGCCTATCGACTTTTAACCTGCATCTTGTGTACAAAGAAATTTTTTTTTGTATACGCACATGCACATACACACCTATTATATACACACAGATACATACTTACACATGTATGTATCTAAACATAACTTATAAGCACCCACACACAGATACATACTTACATATGTATATATCTAAACATATACTTATATGCACCCTCCCGTTCCTCTATAAAAGAAAATATGTTTTGGACTCTCGACCGCTTATCGTATCCCCTACTTTCCAACCACGCACACGTACAATGTTCGCTCAGTATTAGACCGTTTTCCTGGCGCCGCTCCCCCAACCCCGTTGCCGTCGCGAACGCCTGACACCCCACCGGCAACGTCTGACCAGTCATTGGCACCTAAAGTGTCTGACAGGTTTTTGACACCTCGTGATAGCGTCACAAACTCCCAAAACTCAGCACAATATGATCGCGACACCGCCGGACCCTCCAATTCTGGTGCGACCGTTGCTTGTTGTACGTACGGCTTGGTTGTGTTTATGCTTTGTTTGCGTGTACATTTTCATTGAACGTGTGTGATATGTAGGCGTCTGTGGTGTTGATGTGATGTAGGTGTCGTTGCGTACGATACTTTATACTTTGGCAACTCTGCAAAGCAGTGTCATACACTCTTTCGCCTGCGCCTGGTTGTGTGTACTGCTTGCCTCAGTCTGTGCTCAACTTGAGTATGTTCTATGCACACACGATTCACTTTTGACGCCACACTTGCTCTGGAGCTCATGCCTGTGGCTATTCGGAGTCTTAAGTATTCGTTCAACGTTGCTCCATACTCAGCAAGCCCATGCCCACTGATCGATAATAAGCAGCGTAAGGAGAGTTTCGCCTACAACGCTGTAATTAACGATGGTGACATGGCTCTCCCTGTTGGCGGCAGCGAATCGGGTCTGAGTAAGTTTCTGCAATATGGTATCCTTAACACAGGATGGCACAAGAGCACATGGGTATAAGTTATGTGTGTAGTTGGTTTGTGGCTGAATTCCTAACACCGTACACAATGGACATGTGGCTTCACATGTATATAGTATAGTCACATGAGCTTGCAAACTCTACCTGCACCAAATCCTAGCTACCAAACTTGTCATTTAAAACAGTTCGCACTTGCTCTACAACAAACGCATGAGTTTGTCAATCAGAGTTATCATTGGCCTCGCATCATTCGTCTCATAAGATCATGTACTTGAATGCTCTTTGTTATTCTATATATCAAAATATTCTGGCATCGAATTATATTTGAGGGGTTTCCTACTGTTGCATTTCTTTTATCGAACCGCCCCAATGTTTATGGAGGGTATGGAAAGCTATGCATGGGATACCACACCCAAAGTACAAACATAGTTCACCGTCACCGGCCAATGTTTCTGGGTCCGGATACACCTTGGGTTCTCGATGGCCTTGGGTACTCCAAGTATACTTACATACGTATTATTCAGGAAATATAAGAGATTATTTTATACTTTCATGGATGCTCATCTCTTGTATTCACGAACAGTGCAAATCAACCAAGACACAGATGCAGCGAATGAAACGAAGGTGAGGGGAAAATTTATTGTTTCGTGTTTTGTATGTTTTGTCTTCCTTATCAGAAAAGGCATACACGTCTATGTCTTGATAAAGGATATGGGTAGGCAAACATGTGTAGTACTTGAATATTTATGTACATATATATAATTAAGTATACATGATAGAATTTGGTAGATGCATATATGTCCATATGTATGATTAAGTATATGTGTTACACTATGGTAGACATATGTTCGTATGTACTCTTTTTGATATAGGTTCAAATAGGATACATAGATTGGGCTGATATATATATATATATATATATATATATATATACTATACGTATTAGTTCGTTAGTACTTAATTT
>NW_014039567.1:17542-20042 GCF_001186125.1 Sphaeroforma arctica JP610 | reverse complement strand
TGAAGAGATGATTCGGTATCTGCGGCGGAGGACGTTCCTGTTTGAATAGTTGTTAAATTCAAACCAGGAATGTTGCCGCACATGGCCAAAGACGATGCTTGAGAGCTAAATATCTCCGCTTCAATAAATGTACATATAAAAAGAAAATTGGAAAGGCTGAGCTGGTTGTGTAGAATAAACTTCGTTGCGCAACCTATCACCTTTGAGTAAAAATCCTTTCCTGACAATGATCTTTGAGTTTCTTATCTTATGTGTACGCACCTACTTGTGTAACACCTGTTATAAATGATTCCCATTTTTTTTTTGTCGAATCACTACACTTTTTTTTGCTTTGCGAATGCCAAACTTCGGGAGTCGCAATTTACCCGCAGTGACGGATGTGTCAACTGTCATTTACATCTCTTCACGTCCAGCTCTACTCGTGGCCGACACTGAGGGTTCATAATCAATTTACTTTCTAAGACAAATATAATCAATTTACTTTCTAAGACAAGTTTCCACGACATGTACCATAATCTCAGCGCACTTAAACAGATAATTACTTGTGGGGGTAATGTAAATTGATTCATACAGAGGTGTCCATCCTTATTCTGGTGTGAAAAGGCGTGTCACAGTTTATTCGCATGTAGGAGAAGCAGTCTCGAGATTGATTTTCTGTGGTCTTCATATAGAGGAAATTGATTACATAAATAGAACGGAGTGAAGAAATCATTGTGCTAAAGCTGCAACGAAGTAGATCTATTCCGCTGAAGATGCAGTATCCTTTCTTTCTAGACGATATCAGTATTTCAAAATCACACCAGCATTAGACGGGGAGTCATCGAAGTACAAGGTACTGTCTATGATTTATTGTAGTCCATTCGCATATTTAGATATACTTCAACGTAGTCCATTCACATATTTAGATATACTTCAACGTAGTTCATTCGCTACTTAGATATACTCAACGTAGTTCATTCGCATACTTAGATATTCTTCAACGTAGTTCATTCGCATACTTAGGTATACTTCAACGTGGTTCATTCGCACACTTAGATATACTCAACCTAGTTTATTCGCATACTTAGATATATTTCAGCCAGTATGGCAAATTGCAAGACCGATAGCCAGGTACATGCCGTCTGCCAATAGTTAAAGGTCGACCTGTGGCCCGTCTAAAGTCAAATCAGGCAGAATACAAAAGAAAACTCACGCATAGCTATAACCTACACTTATAACTTACACCTGTCCAGAGCGTAAATGCGGTTTGACATATGGCTACTGGCGCTCACTGCAGTATTATATTTTCGATGAGTTGTATCTGACAAGGAAAAGGTCTGGTGATGTACAGTGTAATTATCTACTCACATATTACATCTCGTAAAATATTGGTGTAGACAAAGGGTAAATAAGTACGATGTACGTAGCTTATAGAGGTTGTGTGGTAACACTTGAAAGAATCTAAACTTATACAAATACACGAAAATGCAACAATGTAACGTATATTTCCTATGCATATGTATATATACAAGTGTGTCTGTGTATATACATTTGAGTAAAATACATGTTTACAGGTCTATGGAGATATTTGTCCATCAATCAATAAATAAGCACAGCACGCATATATGCGCCTATCCTGTGTATTAGGCTCAAAATACTTTGATTCTGAATGGGAAGCCTGAAGTAACACATTTCATTAGATTGCCTGGTTCACAATAGAACAACATGCTCTTGTGCCGATGATTCATATATGCCAGTCTATACGTATCTTTGGCGATGTATGAGTCTTTGATACCGCGGAACCCTGTGGAGCTTGTTAAAGCGGCGTATACACCTACAGGCACCGGTCTTTCCTGGTAGTGTATATGCATCCCGCATTCCCTTTAGTATTGCTCATATATTACCTTTATTGGTAGGTATTAGTCCCGTTATTGACGGGTCTCCTAAACCGTGCTGTGCTATCGCGGTAGCTCTCTACACTCCGACACCGTGGACAGTATAACTGAGGATCGCCATCTGCTATTGGGGCCGCTGTCTGCTTGTGATGGGTGTATGGTTTACAATTCAATGGATATATATATTATAAATGCGACGGGCTTGGTAGTGTGCGAGTTATGTTCCGATAGAAATAGTATATTTATCGTGTTCGTATATACGTTATATGACTATTCATGACGGATGAACATAACCGATACAGTTTAGCTTCAACAGCGATATCCCACCCGGAACATTTTCTTGTTTGACCCATGCATTGAACTTTAAATCATTTCTAGTACAAAACATGCAATATACAAGTATAAACCCTGCCTCGACCCACATAGAAAATCCAGGTAAAGTGACACAGCTTGTATATGTCAAGGCCGACACTCATTTCCTACATGCGTACAAACAAATATTTAATACAATAGTATGAGAGAAAGATGACCCTGTACCTACGACGTTCAAGCTAGTCACCCAGCTTTACAAGGCGAAGAGGCTGGGAAAGGAGATATAAACCTCAACATATTGAACAGATGTCTCA
>NW_014039567.1:6803-16053 GCF_001186125.1 Sphaeroforma arctica JP610 | reverse complement strand
GTTCTATAAAAAAAACTGTGCACCCTGCACCTTTAAACTAGACAGGAATAGTTTACAAAAAAAATCGTCTGGCTAAAACAAACAATAAACATTAAACACGCAAACATAACAAATTTAGTCACTTACCGTTCCGGGGGCAGGGTCTGTGGCGCCTTGCAGCGAGTGGATGCAATCCCGATGGTAAACGTGTTTGCAGTAGAAGACAACAAAACTCTTATGGTAGCCAGCTGCATGTCACAATTGGGACACAGATTTAATTTGTGATACGAATTCAGAAACCCAATCACATAATCAGAGAGGCGGAGGTGGATATCAGATTAGGAATTAACAGAAAGACAATCAATGGTGTTCTATTTGCAATCCAAAAATCATGATTGGTGCGATGATCTACACAACAGCATTCTTGAAAACTACCCTGACTCAATTTGTAATTGCCTAGAATTCTAGCGTAGTCCAGATAATAAGGAATCACTACAGGCAATATAGCCAATCTACGAGATAAAAGATCTGATAGTACATACCGTGGCTGCTCAGAGTACCGTCACACAGCTCGCAGACAGAATCTCCTCCTGTATTTACGCAGTCAGAAGAATTACAAATTTGAGCAGAAATACGCGGGAGTCAAAAAAAAATGTACGATTTAACAAAATATCTTGTGTGATGATAATTCCAACCCCGCCCAACCGCTCGATGCTACACTGTAAGTACACTGATGGGTCGATAGGGCATAATAGGATGTGTTGAATGAAATAGAAAAATACACGATCATTTAGGATTGATGTGGAAGTGAGCCGCAAAGACGAGCAATTGTCAATAGAAGATCCTTGCTAGCCTTGTACTACAGGGCCCAATATGTATTTCAACGGAGAAAATCGGCAACAGAGCTTACAGTAGAGCAAGCAACAGGTGAAGCACGCCACCCATGAAGGTTATTCAGGAACGAAAATAAATTGAGAAGGAGACCCATGATCAAGATACGGATGGATAGGTATGTATACAGAACAATTGGATGGATAGGTATGTATACAGAAGAATTGGATGGATAGGTATGTATACAGAAGAATTTGATGAATAGGTATGTATACAGAATAATTGGATGGATAGGTATGTTCGCAGAAGAATTGGATGGATAGGTATATATACAGAATAATTGAATTGATAGGTATGTATGCAGAAGAATTGGTACGCACCCGGACACGACCGCCTGGTATACTGGTCTGTGACTGGATAATAAACAATGGTCCAATTCGCCATAACCCAAATATGAGAAATTGTAAAGGGACCCAACTCAAAGGATCTGGCACCTACATAGATTGCCACAGATAAGGATTCTATCACAGTCGCCCTGTGATAGATCAGGGTTCACTTTGACAGTCGCAACCGTTGTATACCTGAATGACAGGAGAAGCTACGGTAATCTATCAATCGTGTCAGATTCAAATCAAGTTTATGAGTCTAAAGTAAGAAACCCAGATAAACTACACTAGCGACATACCTAACCTCGTGCCCCTCCGCCTCTGCTTCACCAGAACATTCATTAGTGTCAGCACATCGGCGATCAGAATCTTTTGACATCCTTCCCTCAATGACACCTGATTGCGGAACAACGTATCAATCGCATCCGTATCACGAATGAAAGTGTCAATATATCGGCAAAAAGAAGCTTCTGATACTTTTCTCTCAATATTACCTATAAGCGAAACCCCTTATGAGCCGTATTCGTGCAACGTCACACACACATCACACACAAACACAGAAAGACACAGACACGGACACACACGCTTACCTGTAGATTAAAGTCTTGCATAATTTTAACCAGCGAGTCTCTTAGCCCAGGTATCGGTAGGCCCAGTGGAATGCGGCGGATCAAAACTATCGGGTCAACGTGTGTTCCGATGTTGTTCAACAACCCCCGGATGAATTCTAGAATATACATGAATTTGAACGGAGATGGAGAGGATACGGATGGGTAAGTATATAAGACTTTGATAGGGACATTTTATCGGTTGACAATGAAATAAAAACCCACGAAATCAGTCACACTTGAATACTATGCCGATTACCTGTGAATAGATCGCATTCAGTATTTCACGATCATGTTCACGCGAAGTGCATGAAAGTAAACAAAGACCGTATCGGCCTAGGTATAACTATAAATTGCATTTGTCACTTTGGCTATCCAATGACACACAATAGGAAAGCCCAGCGTATTCATGTTAGATATAAATACATACAGTAATTTATCAAACTTGGTTTATTGCCACTTTTGCTATCAAATAACACTTATTATGTATGCAGTAGAGGGTATATATGTTGGATATAGATGCATATGATAAGTTTATGTTTACCTGGTTTATCCGCCGAGTAGACTATAAGATCGTCCCATAGTTCCGCGTCGTTCTGTTCCTTCGCAAAATTGATCGCCTGCAACAACAGAACAATGCGATGGGTTGAGAGCTTTCTATAAATGCAGGTAGACACCGCGCGAGGTCATGTCCAATTCACCAAGATATAGTACCTAACAACTCACCAAGATATAGTACCATACAACTCACCAAGATATAGTACCTAACAGCTCACCAAGATATAGTGCCATACAACTCACCAAGATATAGTACCTAACAACTCACCAAGATATAGTACCTAACCTCACCAAGATATAGTGCCATACAACTCACCAAGATATAGTACCATACAACTCACCAAGATATAGTACCTAACAACTCACCAAGATATAGTACCATACAACTCGCCAAGATATAGTACCTAACAACTCACCAAGATATAGTACCATACAACTCACCAAGATATAGTACCTAACAACTCACCAAGATATAGTACCATACAGACACGCAATACGCTAACATTATCAGTTCGACTAAAGGTAGAAACTGAGACTCAAATGAATTGCGTACCGACAACTCAGTTAGCAAACGAAGAAACCGGATGATCTCATGAAATGTACGTTTGAACCGAATCTGAGCCATCATCAAATACAGGCATATACGCGACAGGTACACGATACAATTGCACACGGACACGCTAGCTATAGCTAAACATTGTAATCACGCAAGACTAGTGCAATGTCAACACCGCATCATTAATATATCCACATAAACGCCTAAGAGCCAACATAGGTCGTCACACAGACCCCGCCACCAGAGCTGTACAGAAACTGGAGCAAGCGATCAAGCACGACCACCACATCACATGTGCATATATACCTCATATTTGTATGCAAAATAAACCTCTATATAGCTTACGAGTGCACAACGTATACACATAAGCGTCCACATCACATCTCAGTATTTAAAATATACGCAAGCTATACCCATAGATATTCACAACACGTACACGCAGATGCCCACAAGACACATCCCTATGTACACATTAATGCACAATATATACACTTAGATGCTCCCACGATACATCCCTATGTACACATTAATGCACAATATATATACTTGAATACTCACTTCACATACCACTATATATAATTTAAAACCTACATATACACATGGATATTCACGTATGATACAAGGATATGAGCACTATATACATATACGTACCATGTGCACATCCCCCAAGCGATCGATGATGAGTTGCAGAGCCTGCTTGTTGTTGCCAATGCGACTGTACAGAAACACCGTTTGCGGCACCAGGTCTCTTTCGCGACACACTTGCAGAGCCTGTAGGTGTATCCAAGCATATGAACATAAGCATATCGATAAAGTAAGGGCTAGGACTAGGAAATTGATCCTGAGAGATGTATTTGTATATATTGACAGATAAATGTGAAGTCAATAGAAGAGTATGCATGTTGATATTTGTACACACCTATACACGTACAAACACAAAAGTGTGTAAATGACATGAATGATGTGTGTTTGAGTGTATAAATATCACTATGATATTGCAAATATGAGGTATGTAGTGCATCCATTGAATTAACACTCATATAAACATATGAAAGACTTATTCTACGTGGTCATCAAGATGGAAGGCGCATATAAATGGGCAATCTTACAAGTGCGCACACATATACACATCATCGAGAGTGTGCCTTTGCAGAGAGAGCGAAGGTGCTCATTAACGTATATACACCAATCCCTTCACACAAGTTAGTAATTGAAGGAAGCACGCACAAATCGGTATATGATGCGAATTTCTACGGAGGTGAAAATGAATAGACCGCACAGAAAATTACCGACACGAGTCAGGTATCCGTATTTGCAAACCCATCACGCAAACTTCAAAGTTCTACACTTTCACAATAAGAGTACACAACATATAGAGTGCGCTGGAATTCTTCAACATGCTATTTTCATCGCGGACTACCTCACAAACCCCACGCGACAGGTTTACAAAGTTCCCACTAGTGTAACTTCTTCGTATACATTGCGAACCCCTCTCGTTTGCTATACACGCTCAGCCCTCGTATAGATTATGCAATACATCTCCTGCAATGAACATCTCTTCCGTACTTGGCCTTTCGATCATGGTCTATTGTAGAGCGATTGGAAATGCCGGTAGCTCACTGACTACGTACGTGATTCTTTAGTCTCGTTTCGGGCGATCCCATATATAGCGAGTACATATACCTACCAGTTTTTCTGCCTGCGTCTAGATACAGAGCTGGTTCTGCTGTATCAAGTATCTGCGCACACAGCAGATCCCACTTCATTAAAAGTACGTACATACGTATGTCCTCGGTGTATGCGTGTATGCATTTCCTGAGCTCCCTACGATACATCTCAGCACAGCACATCCTGAAGACAATCAATCCTCCTCACAGAATACAGGTACCTACCCAGAGAATATACCTACCTTTTCCAGGGAGTAGAAGTTGCTGTGCTTTAGCAATTCCATTAGTTTCTCAGGGGCGTACTCCGCGCACAATGCGACTTGTAGGTCGTGGAAAGGCGCACCCGCAGCAAGATCCTCCGAGGACAACGCGTCTAAGTAATAGAAAAGATGCAGCGGGTCTTTCCTGAGTTTGTCCACGATGGTGTTGACCTGCAATAAACGATGTATAGTGGTTTGTATGTCATTCTAAGGTGATGTTCCATATCTGACCTTCATTCAATAGGTTTGGTGATTTGGTTTTAAATCATCGCGACCAAGTACTATAACAGATGAGGGAGGGGGGAGGGGGGGGGGGTCCGTGCTGAGTTTGTCTATGATGGTGCTGGCCTGCGTAAAATAGTACACAACGGTTTACATAGGAAGCTGAAATGGAGTACCATATTTTAAATTTTACAAATATGACTGATGCATTGATCCCGACTAATCAGACATGTGGGGGTATTTTACTTACCTTGTCTACAATTGTATAAACCTGCATTAATTGAGATGTAACAGTTTGTTCTATATGTTTAGTGCAATATTTATTACACATGGCTTACAAACGTTAAAAAACAGGTGCGTGGTGTGTTTTCTGTTCTTGTCTGCGATTGTGATGAATTATATAATACGCTGTTGCAAGAGCAATCACTACTAACAACGTGAATTGTCCATATACTTCCAAAAGATTATAAAACTCTTATAGTTCACACGCTAACTTCAGCACAATTGCTGGTTGCGATATCACCATTGCTAGCATTAGACAGTAAATGTCGCAAGCTCTATTAGACTCAACAGTATTCTCATAACCACGCACCTTGATTTGTTCCTTGTGATCCAGCAGATATTGTATAGTCTTCTCCCTGTGCACGCATTATATCATAGCGTGAGTTGTCAATAAAAAGTATCCTCATGACTTCATTTGCCATGCTGTCATATTCTCATGATGTTCTCGTTTTATAGTGTCATGTTGCTGTAATGCCATCGCACATGGTCAAAGTTCGATTATAAAGACAACTTCCTTTGCATACATTTGTTTGTGTGTGAGCTTTAGAAGGTGACGGGGTGTCATAGTGTTAATGTACAGGTCTTAAGGAATCATCATGTAATAATGTATCGAACTCTACTTATTGCATTTTCTCACATGCTGAGTTTTAGAGTATATATCATGATGAAACAGGCACTAGCGTTAATCTACTCCTTACTCCATACATATATGCCCAGAACCAGCACTCTGTAGAGGAGTGCTACCAGCTACTCAAAGAGTCTCTGCGCCCGGTTCCTGAGAATCCTCGAGAATCCTCGATTCTAATTTTAGCACAGATCTCTTGCCTGCTCCTTACCTACCTGTCCAGTACAAGCAGTCTATCTAGATGGGCCAGCAGTTGTTCGCTGAGTGCGTGTTCGTAGATCAGTTCCAGTACATCACCCTCCCCCAGATCCAGTAGTATAGGGACAGCCTTGTGTGGTTTGTCCATGTCTCGGTATCTACGTGTGGATGTGGATAGACATTGTATGTGTATGTTGGACATTCGCTACGAGGAGTCACAATATTTATGCTTAGATTTGAGTTTCACAAAAAGCTCTACCACACCTACCTGTCAATTCTATACACATTAGCAGGCAGAAGTACAGATATATACACGTTAAAACCGCACATATACATTTAAAAAGAATCTACCGTATCCGTACGCATCCATACATTCGCATAAGGACAGGCTTCGATAGTCCCACGTTCGCCTTTACTACGTGCACACAGGTCCGCCCACACGAAGGCGTAGACTACAACATAGAGAAGTTTAATGGTATACCACGTATACATACATGACTTCGAGCTAGAAGGACTTTGTCAGTTCTAAAGTTTACCTCACTCACAGACGCACCAGTATATTCACACTCCTGCACCCGCAAACGATTTCACGGTACGCTACTACCTAACATGTACACCTTCACACATGCATGCATCTGTGCCAGAAAGGACTCTTACCAGCACCAATCAGCCCTCGTTGGCTACTGGCAAGAGATCTGCACACACACAAGCACGAACTCCGGCGTGACACATGAACTCACACGTACATGCTATTTTTTATGCGTTGATATGTATCACACAGAAGTATGTTTGCAATACACACGCACACGCACACGCACACACACACACACACACACACACACACGCACACACAATACATATATATATATATATATATATCAGCACAGAGAGCAACAACAGCACTTTCTTCCGTGCGGATGCATGCAGCTTGTCGATAAACACGTACACAGGCACACTCCGCCGCACATGCTATGCCCAACCGACACACAATCTCGTATGATCAACTAGGCCCACGCCTACACATTCTCTTACAGAGATGTCTACAGCATCACTCTTGTCGGCCTGTTCGTACCCTCATCCACACGCAAGGCGTATAGGCATGATCTCACATGACCATTATTTTTTACACGCAGTCCTATACACACACGCGCGGGAGAGCATCGCAACATATGTACTCATTTTCCAGCCTATATTCGCCGGTTGTTCTATTTATAAATACACACATACATTTGCGCCAGGGTTGACTTCAACAGCCTTTCCCTCTCCCCCTCGGCGACTCTCAGATTGTCCAGCACAGCGGTCTTAGCCTCTGCTGAGCTGTAGAGATGCGCGTCCCACTGCCCAATGAGTTCTCGCAATACGGTACACTGTTCAATATAAACACGTGTATTGCATTCAGGAACACGAATTAGTATATTGAGTGGCAAACCGAGCTTTTTAGGGATGAGTGACAAACTGGGCTTTTCAGGAAGTAGTATACTAAGTGGAAATGGAGCCGCTTGTGCACAAAACCGCGTATTGGTAGGGTGAGGGTAGAGCTTTCGGCTCAGAGATGCGAATTGAATTCAGAGTAAGTGTTTGGTACGATAAGTGCAAAAATTGCGCTTCCGGCTCCAGAAAAACGAACTGAATTCAGAACCAAGAATTAGCACCGAGATGGACAAAATGAGACATGCTATCGTGATTGGTTGATGGGTGCTTGTGACACTATACGCACAAGCCACGTCACTAGAAATGCATTACGACAGGTAACTGTACCCGGATATATACAATGTATACATGTGTAGACTCGAAGTCAATACGTATACGCAAATGTGTGTGTACATATTCACACACGTTTTCGTATTTACAAACACATGCAGTACCTCAGCAACTTCGCCCTCAGCCAAGCTCAGCAGCAAAGAAGTGTAAACCTCGGAGGGTAGTTGAGGGTTCTCAGTCGGCACCAATGGCGCAATAGCCTGATGAAATGATTAGGATGAGCCGGTGCAAAGTAAGTGCGTATCAATACAGGCATAGTTTTCGTTTGTATGGTGTTATGGAGCGCTTGACAATGTAATGGAATTGATTGCATGGGCTGTTGTCGCCAGGTGTCGCTTCGAATAGAACTTACCATGCGAGAAACCGTACACTATAGGGTATACGTAATTCATCAATATTTACCACGCGACAATAAGCACACTACGCAGTACGCATATATTGGCTTGTCTATTATTTGAAAAATATATACCACACGAGAAACCGTACACTACAAGGAATACGTAATCCTTCAAAATTTACCACGCGACAATAAGCACACTACGCAGTACGCATACCCTGGCTTGTCCATTATTTGAACAATATATACCACACGAGAAACCGTACACTACGAGAAAAATATACCCTGGCTTGTCCTTTTTTTAGAAACATGTCTATCCACTTTTGCCATCCCTCTGCGTTTGTGTCGTAAATGTCTCGACAGACATCAGCAGCCTCATCGTAGCGCGTGCAGGACAGCAGATGCTCAATATAGTGGTCACCCACACTCTCTATCTGTGGGTGTAACGGAGACATGTGTGTTGAGTATAATTGTACGTATTTTATACGATCATCGTATTATTTTAGCCGATATAACTTTGGAAAGTATATTTGTACGTATTCTATATGATCGCTATCTCAATACAATGATACGACTCGAAATCTCTATAACATTAGATATAATTACGCAAGTATGTATCACTTACCGTATGCACGCGAAGCTCTTTCTTCTCTTCGCCCTCTCGCACCGCCACCAAGGCCTCAGGATATTTCCTGTAGAAGTGGAGTATAAACTAGATGAATACAAGACACTCAGGCGATTGCCGACATGTCATACTTTCAATACATATATAGCACAGTACCCCAGGTTATTTTTTGTATAGTCCTGCATAGGTAAAAGAGACACCTTACGAATATGAAGGATAGAAAGACGTAAACAATTATGCTCGATAGTTGCGAGCAGTGAAATATGATCTATACCCTTTTTGACTCACGGAAGTTTGTTGACTATACATACAAACAGACATACAAAAAAACATGCACATGCATACACACACACAC
>NW_014039567.1:2149-6783 GCF_001186125.1 Sphaeroforma arctica JP610 | reverse complement strand
CACACACACACACACACACACACACACACGCATACACACACACACATACACATACACATACACATACACATACACATACACATACACATACACATACACATACATATACACATAGACATACAACACACACACACACAACACACCACCCACCCACCCACACACACACACACATATATATATATCTATATGTGTCAGTCGAACCCCACAACAGAGACTAAACTGCCGGCTCTACACTCAGGATACAATGGTGTGATGATACGTGCCAGCTTTACACACACACGTAGATTAGCGGAATGCGGAATTCATTGCTACTACCACAGGTAATACAAATGCGCGCAGGTGGGATAATCCTACGTTCGTACACGCACATATAGATAATAGCACGTGTACAGTACAAACATGCATGTTAATTCAAAAGAAACCCATGGGCGCACTATTTACAGATTTGCATGCATACGTGCCGTAGAATAAAAATGCACACAAAGACGTGCATGCATGAGAGCAGCATAAAAAAAGAACATGTGTATGTTAAAGATAGACATCCATACATAAGAGATTTAAAAACCTGTACACAATAGATATAGTCATACGCACACTAGCAATATACGATACAAACAAAGACACGCTCCACACACGAGGCCACATACTCGTGGTCCAGCAGCCATGACACGTGGTCATCGCTGTCTCGTTGCCTAGCAACCACTATGTCCTTCGGCGACACCACAAAATATATGTGCTCTTCCTCTGTGCAGGCAAGGAAAAACAATTAAGGTGTTTTAACAATAAAATATGCAATTCTGTACGAGACATTCAGATAAAAAAGAAGGTTCCTAGTCCCGCTGATACTAGTAATGCAACATTAATGCTAATTAGATATGTAGTACAGCATGACGTGAGGGGTAAATATAGAAGTGTGTTCACGCATACAGTTTCATGCAGATCAGGTACTTATGCCGAGGTAGCATGTGGCATCTAGCGATCTACGACGGCTGTGCTTGTACATGTGTGAGAGTGAAAGTTGCGTATACCTTAACGTAATGACTTTTTATCAATGCATGCATGATCATGTGAAGTTGATCGCTATTTGTGAATAAAAACACATGATACCATTTAAAGAAGAAGTTTGTCACTACGGAGAGTCCGACGGAGGACGTCACTTTGTCGCCCAGACTTGTGATCATCCCGAACAAGTGCACGTCACTCACACACTCATACATAAACGACTCTGTGCGAGCGCGCGGCACGTGTTACCCACATACATACCTAAAAAGGCCATATGGTAGTCATTGGCAATGTATTGTTCGTAGTTTACTATGGAGAGTGCGTCCGAGGACGTCTCTTCGTTGCTCAGACTTGTGATCACTAGCTCGGGCTTCCGCGCAGTACCGTGTTGCTACAAGGGAAAGGTAAAGTAGATAAAGGATTGTTAGTCTACAAACACAAGCGTACATACAGGGAAAGGTAAACTAGATAATATTCAGTCTCAAAGACAATCATACATAGCTTATCATGTGCTGTCTACGAAGTCGGATGCACGCACACGAGAAAGGTAGACTAAATACAAGACTATTAGACTACAACGACTATCATCCATCCATGGCTTAAGATATGTTGCCCACGAAGACAGATGTACATATTAAAGGTAGACCAGATAAAAAAGTATCAGTCAATAGCATGAAGAGCTTGACTTGTGCAAACGTGCTATTTTAGAAGACAATATCGTGAAAATTCGAGGTGCTTCGTACTTCATGGGAAAGAACAGTGAATAGGCGCGCTTCGGGTCCATCATGTTGCTTTGTTGGTGCACGGGGGAACTACGTACACATCTTCATGCGTGTATATGCATGTATACACATACACATGACAATACACTCACACATACACTGTATTTATAACATGTAAATGGTCGAGTTTTAATATATACCCGTTCTGATATTCCTTTCCGCACGTATAATTTTGGTCAAAATTTGTCTACATTGGTTATGCTGGCATAATAAAACTTTAGCCTGGATCAAATACTCATGCGTCTGTAGCTACTACATGTGATTGTACCAATACATCACAGCAATTCGCTCCAGTTTATCTCAGACCACCAGTATGACTGTCAGCTCTAGTGTATGCTTTCTCCTTGTTCATGTCCATCAGTGACAGTACGCAAGTGAAGAGATACTCTAAAAAATACACATATAGCATGTATAGTGATCAGAATTATAATGCTATCATATACGCTACACAATTTAAATCCGCGTTTTTCCCAAGAGTTCAAATATACAGATATCTTACCAGCACGTCTCCCTCTATAACCCCCTCGTCATTGTCCTCACTAGGATCCACCTCCTCCTCAGGTATATACGCCAGCACCACTAGGCTGTCTGACAAATAAGGGGCCACACCACACACCCAGTACTCGGTACGGAACATGCCGATGATCTCCACAAACATACCAGTGGTTGCCCTGTGTTTAATGGAACACGTGACAGAATGAGCTTGGCGGACGATGGTGAAGCGAAGCTTATCTGTATACCAATAAATGCATACCTACCTGTCAATAAGTACCTATTCGCATATCGGTAGCTACCTACCTACACATCAACGAACAACAAACTACATATCAACAAGTACCCAACCACATACAAGAAGGAACCTACCTACACACATGAAAATGACCACCAATTTACATACTAATACCAACCTATCTACATACTAATAGCCACCTGTTTACATACTAATACCTACCCACCTGTACACTAATACTCACTTGTTTCTAAACGAATGCCTACCTACCTACAAACTAATACTCACCTGTTTACATACTAATGCCTACCCACCTATACACAAATACGCACTTGATTCTAAACTAACGCCTACCTACGTACATACTAATAGCCACCAGACTGCCAACCTTTTTACAGCACAATACGTACCTACGCCTGCGCACCTACCTGCTATCGCCCGTAACTTTGGCCTTGATGGCAGCCACGCGGATAGAGTCGGCCCATCCGATGACAAATGTGTGGTCGTCTCGCCAACATAATGAACAGCTGCAGAAAATACAAATAGAAATACTTGAAGGGTCAAAGGTGTGTCTTTAGAATATAGATGTTTGATGAAAAGTGGTGTATACATGTACGCATCGCAATATACTTGTACTGTATCTGTCAGTGCTATGTGTCCGGACTTGGTGCTTAAAGGGTGCGTAAACACATGCAAAGTTCATGGCCGCTCATACGATAGAGGCATATCTAGACGATAATTTTGCCACCAACCGTCACACTATGACCCACAGACATACATGCCCTAAATCATGTCAACGTACACCATGTTTGGAGAGTGAAGCGAGATCTGCATCGGGACATGCAAGCCTTATACCAGTGCACACCATAAACCACGCCAACCTCACGCCATACTTGGTGAATGAAGCGAGATTGCATCTATACATGTGAAACCTTACACCAGTGCACGCCACAACTTGAACGTGCGCCACATTTGATGTTGAAATATGTCATGACCTACTTGAATGCGTCCGGGGGGGGTGAGTCCTTTGGTCTCCGAATTAGAGTAATACGTCTATGAGCCTGTACATCCCACACCATGATGCCCTGCGCAAGAAGGTGAGAGTTATTCATGGCTGCAGAATACGTATAGCTACAGGAAGTAGAATATGTGCATATGTGCGTTAGAATGGTGTAAGTATATTGTAAAATGCAGACTCAAACGAAGAATGCATATGAAGAGACTAGCAACCTTCGGGACCATCGGGATTTACGCGTGTCGATAGTGACTAATAGAGAGCAATTCCACTGAAAAGCCCAAAAGAGTCAAGCAGCGCATGGGGCACTGTGTATTCTGTTCCACCGCACCTGTGTACTCACCTGCATGAGTCTGTGCTTATATACAAGAGTACAGAAAGCACAACATGCAATCGCATATCAACACATACTTCTTTATGTACATATGTACATATACAGCACACCAACAGAACTCGCACAAGTACCTTATCACACGCCCACACGATGTAGCGCCCGCGCCACGCGAGTGCGTAAACCGGTCCATCTTCGCTGTGCAGTACTTTGGTCTTAACAGAGGAGATCCACCCTACCACAGTAGATGACAATGACAAGCGAAGGCTGAGTACTTACAGAAGTGCAAGAGAAATATGAGATTGTGTGTGGTACGACAAGACGGCGACAACTGGTGGCGAATACTTACCAGAGAAGAGAAACAACAACTTGCGAATGTGTGCGTTTAGGCCTCTATGAACAGAAGGCGTGTTATGGTATGTGTAAATTTGATTGATGTAACTCTGAAAGATTTGACCGGGGTTGCTCGGGTGTGATTGCAACGAGAGCAAAACATCAGCACACTGACAGCAAACCGGTAACACTAGAAGAACCCCTCCAATGTACATACACACACACACACACACTCACTCACTCACTCACAAATATTATAATAATACATATAAATATAATACATACATACAAACACACACACTTACATACATACATACATACATACACACACACACACATATATATATATATATATTTATATATAACATACATATGATACAAAATATCTAAATTTATATCTATATCTATATCTATATCTATATCTATATCTATATCTATATC
>NW_014039567.1:0-1627 GCF_001186125.1 Sphaeroforma arctica JP610 | reverse complement strand
TATATATATATATATATATATATATATATATATATATATATATATATATATATATATATATATATATATATATATATATATATATATATATATATATATATATATATATATATATATATATATATATATATATATATATATATATAAATATATATATAAATATATAAATATATATATATATGTTATACCTTTATCATTCATAGTCAGCCTTCCCGCTGCACCCCCTGTAGCGAAGCGCTTGTTGTCCTTGGCATAACCAGGACTCAGCCCCACGCCATATAGTGGCATTCCAAACGAAGCCGTAGTCTGGCTAGAATCACTGTACAGGCTGTTCACAACCACCTGTATACAAAATTTGCAGCTTAGGAATTACAAAGAAAGCTGAATATATTTAGCGTGAATACACACACACACACACATACATACATACATACATACACACACATACATACACACACACACACACACACACACACACATATATATATATATATATTCATAGCATTATTGCTGGTAGATATGTAATATTAGTATGCAACGTCTGTTTCGGCAATGTGCTAGCAATACCGCACAATGGAACCCGTATTGGTTATTTGCTCATGTCGATCTGTGAACTACTACCAACTCACATTATAGATGGTATTACCATACGTGTTTACCTATATTGCTAACACATATCTCTTGTGTACACGAACATCCTAATCCACCCAATTTATACCCTATGTAACAGCTGCATACATTTACCATGAAAACATGTAAAACGACTGTGCCTAAAGCACACAACAGCAGATATGTATTTGTTGCTGTATTTATTCATAAATGGCCACCAATACTTGTATGGCTACATATAGAGACTTTCGAACATACTCAGAGTATAACATCCGGGTACTAGATGTACGATTGTGGTGTACACCCACTCCTCTCACACTGTGTATATCGACGGCATAGCGTTACAGTATAAAGACCGGCTCAGGAAAGGAATCTAATATATATATATATATATCTATGAAAACATATCTATATATACGCTGATATACACGGTTTTCGGCCAATTCAACAGATATATATTTTTCGACCCTATTGACATGAAAAGATACATTGCTATCGCGAACTCTCAAATGGTCTTAGTAAGTACCTGTCCATCCTGTCCAGCACTGGCGACGAACTCTCCGGAGGAATCAACGCACACCGCATTAACCTGCAATGACAAACATGAAGATGAATGGATGTATGAGAACGTGTGTAGTTCAAATCTGAAAGGCATTTTCTAATACCCATATGGCTATACGAACCGGCTATATCCGTTCCAAAACATATACGCTCATCACGGCATGCATGTACCGAGCTACGCGAGTGTATGAGATTCATCTCCATCTACTTGGCATTTCTAAAATATATTTAAATCTGCACGCTTACTTCCGTGACGTGACTTTATATATAATGTGTGGCTGTTTATAGAAATGACACGAATAGGCACTTATGTAATGCTATGGAAAGCCGACATCCTTGTGTAATCATACAATAGTCTATACTTAGGACGATCATACATATAGATATATATATATATATATATATATTATATATATATATGTAACACACACACACACACACACACACACACACACAC
>NW_014039568.1:22949-27243 GCF_001186125.1 Sphaeroforma arctica JP610 | reverse complement strand
TATGTGTGTGTGTGTGTGTGTGCGTGTGTGTGCGTGTGTGTGTGTGTGTGTGTGTGTGTGCATATATGCAAATGCATATATATACAATATATATATATATATATATATATGTACATATATACAACATATATATACAACATGATATATGTATGTATTTATATGTATATACATACATACATGCATACATACATAAATACATATATATATATAAATATATATATAAATATATATATATATATTGTATTTGGATAACGGGGCCAATTCACCCAAAAAAAGCGCAATACATACATAGTAAATGGTTTCAGCGTTGGAACCTACACATACACATCACGTATAGCTATATATACTACATCCTCCGTGATTATTTGCACATACGATAAGTATAGGAACACCTAGAGTGCTATAATGCTTACGTAGTAGAGTTCATGTGTGTGTGTAGCTTGTCTCCGATGAATTCGTTGTACACTACATTGGCCAGTACTCGTCGAACGCCAAACCGCCGCTTCAGCAGAATCATAAAGTCTTTCTGAAACTCGCTGAGATTGTGAGAAGAAGAATACGATCAAAGATGAGGAAGAAAATAAGTATGTGCATGTAGCATATAACATAACATACACATGCATTTACGAACAAACAAGCGATCGGAGACAAAGAAAAAGATAAACATGCGCACATAGCTTACGATATTACGTACCCATGTATACACGAGCATCCAAGCAATCAAAAACAAGAACAAAACAAAAACATGCGCATATATACAAGCAAGCAGCACAACTGGAAACTAGGCGTGTGTTGCGACACATACAGGGATATAGTATTGGTACTCACACACAAGGGTAGAGCGATGTCTGACAAAGGTAGAGTGCACATGGACACTTCGAATGAGAGCTTGCAAGGCTATGCAGTACGTCTATTGATGACTATGTGTGAATACGTTTGCTGAAAGAAACGACCTATACTGTGATACATAAGTTGAGCTACGGGAAAACCGTTTTGTAATACTCGGTGTACAACATCGATGACAATACGTTCTGAGGCACTTAAAGTGGAAAGCTGTCCGAATAATAAAGGGTCAATCAAATGCGTTGTAAAACTTGGTATATAACATCAACAAACATGTACTTAGTATCACATACAGTGAAAAACTATCCAGATACTCTTCCGTGTTTTCGGTAAACAGCTCCATTTGCCGTTGGTGGCTCTCCGACATGATGTGACACTTGAAGCCGTTGTCATCTCGACACTGCAGTAGAAGATGATCTAACTATGAATACTACTACATACCTACAGTAGTAGAAGATGTAACTATGAATACTATTCGGATGCACATGCATGTATGTGTGTCAGCACATTCATAACTTAATATGGTCGCCTATTGTGCTATGGACAGACATCCACATTGATTGTACCTCACATGGATAACGGAATACTCCTTTCAATATACTTAAACACATACTGAATTCTCTAAAGACATTCTTCATCATTGTGCTCCGGTGTATGTATCTCAAACATAGCAATCCTTTCACTTCTTCAACTATCCTTCTGTGAGATAGTGAATTATGCTGACACCAGTATGTACAACAATGTACTATCCACTCCATGAACGAGGGATCGTCCTCACCGCCTGAAGCTATATCGGTTTTCTCCATACTCATACACCACATTTACCACATGTACATACTATCTCCCCCGTTTGCCACATGTACGTATCTACATACTATCTCACCAATATGAACACACACAATACCTGTTTCTGACACATTTGACAGAAGAACTTGAGCTTCTGCAGCCCCTTGGACTTTGCCTTGTTGGCCACATACTTTGCCGATCCCACTTCGGCCTTAGGCATGGTGCTAGCTATACCTTACACACTACAATGTATATATTTTTCTTCGAATTCAACAACTGTTTAGGCAGACTTTAGGCATTCATATGTACACACTTGTATAAATACTGTACACGTAAAAAAAAAGTGTCCCATCATTCTGCGGTAGTGACTGTAAGGTTTGTACCTCGATAGGGTTTATTGTTGGATTATAGGGTTTATTTGGGTTTGATATTTTTCGACTCTTATGATGTTTCTTTCTGCATAGAGGCATGAATAGGCAAATACGTACCTGTATCCCTGGGGCCTGGGCCTTCACTGCCGCAATGTTCGGGTACAAGGCTGACTTGGCTGCTACTTCAATTGATATTCCGGTATAGATATCAATAGAATCCATAGCACATGATTCTTATGATTTTTATTCGTGCTCGCATAGTCCAATCTACTTAGACTTTCAAAAAAAAGTCGACTGACACATCTCACGAAAATGATATGCTAACGAGTAGCCGGACAGTCTTTTCACCTAAATCCCGTTCTAGTTGGGTCACACAGGTCTTACAGGGTACGAGCACAAGTTCGTAATATTTCATTTCTCGCTGTGAATACGTGGCCATAGGTCAGCATTGAGTCGGTATACATCGAACATACCATCTGAATACATTATGTAACGGTATTCAATCGCCCCCAGACTGCACTTGTAGCTCAACATACTTAACCAGGTCGTATCTCTACAATTCAGTTGATCCGAACAGAACGTATTACTACTGATCATGCAGGTTTGAAACGATACATGTCTACACCGGCTCTATAATCGCGGCAGTCTTGTGTGCGTTCTTATGCCTGGCAGCTACACACATTTTATACTTGGTGTGAAGTTGTGAAGATTGTGCGTTGGATACGTAAATCACTTCAGTACCTTCACGACTTGAAATGAGAAAACCTTAGACCATCGCAAACTAAAGCTTAACAAAGGCAAATTTACAAGTCCATGACTCCGGCACATCAGTCAGTATTCGTATACCAAAAATCAGATACTAATTAAAAATCCATCTTTTAAAACCATTTAGTTTCGCTTTTTTTTTCTTCCTCAATCTTCTCCGCCTCAAACTATAGTTTTTGTCTACCACCGCATGACGTTTCACTACTTGGGGACGTAAAGGTATGCATGCACTAAATAGAGCACAAAGGCCGATCTGAAACGATTGTGTTTGCGATCATATTGACGCATAGGAATTAAAAGTTTGACATTGTAGTCCCATATTGATATGCCTTGGAAGTACAAACAACACTACGATTTCACAATGATGTATTCAAGATTTGATACAATTAATATACGGTTAAAAACTAGGTGTGCATATATTCTGGGAGAAATATGTCCTTTATCAATGTGCACTGTGAGAAACACATCGTTTCTCTGTGTTCAAGCCAAAGTGTGATCTCCTTGTATAATCGGAGGGAATATACTTTTGGGTTTATATTTTGGGTTTTTATAAAAGAAAAGAAATTTGGGGTGTTGAAAATCATCGGTGAAATGAACTACCTCTTTGATTAAACGCTGCGGCGCCCCAGTCGTGTTTTATGTAGAATTGTTTTTTTATATATAAAACTAAAAACAACGAGATAGAGAGAGAGAGAGGGAGGAGTCATCAGGACTCAGAGTCAGGAGAGACTGCGAGTCTGTGAGAGAGAGCGACGAGAGTCGAGAGCGGAGAGGGTCGCGCGAACATGTGTGATCTAATGATCTTGTTTTTTAGAGCCTCGTCAAAACTCGAATGACGAGGACGACACTACATCGCCCTTGTATTTAGTGATTAATCTATTTGATTCGTTGTCACCTGGGTAGCCAGTAGTCTGTGGCAAAATTGACACAGATTTAAAGCCTTGAAACCCTAAAAGGCTAAATAAAACTCTAAAGTGACACCCCCCCCCCTCGAATTTGAAAAGCTCTCCAGCTTCAAAAAAAAATAAGGTTCCATGCAGGGTTCGGCTAATTTCAGTTACAAAAGGGCAAGTGCGCTGAGCATGTACGCCATCAATTACCGCTTGTAGTTATATAGATATATTGCAGAGTGTTCAAACAGTGTTGTTTTCAGTTTTCCTCTTAGCAAAATCCGAATCTGCTTTATTCGCTTGGTTATACCGAGAAATTCCCTACACGTAAGATAACTTCCATATCTAGCCCTTGACAGGTTACTACACTATCACATAAGAATTAATATAAACACCTTCGCACGTTTCTAGTACAATATGCGGATCAAGCAGAGGCTGCTAGTGCTATCAAATACAGCTGCTGATAGACCCCTCACCAGCGATAACCTGTATGCAATGGAGGTCATCGGTGAACGGCTGCATGATATTGCAGAGGAAATGGTATGTTTTCCATAGTTGTAAGAGTTAGCGTGCACTAGCATGTTGTTTAATTCCCTCATCGGCCTTCACTTAAGTAGGGTTCTTATTCTTATATATATA
>NW_014039568.1:14282-22929 GCF_001186125.1 Sphaeroforma arctica JP610 | reverse complement strand
TATATATATATATATGTATGTATGTATGTATATATATCGTGATGGTCGTGAGCTCTGCCACGGATTTTATGCAGCGATAAAGTGATTTTAATGCAATCAGACTGTTTTAAATGCAGACTCCTACGCAATTGTTGTGTTGACATGGTATGGTAGTATAATGAATAGTGCTTCGGAGGAGTAGTCAGATCGTCTCTGCGACAATTAACATCGCACTAGTTGGTGCAGGCATGGTATCATTGTTTACTAATAAACCACACATCAGAAGGGAATCATGTTAGGGGTTGGTTTTCTTAATAAAAACATTGAGAACGTATATATATATATATATATATATATATGTATATGTATATAGTGAATAAGCCGATGCGTACCGCGTCTGTCTTGTAGTAGGCCGGTATGGTAGTGGTACTCATGTGGGGTAGACGCACTCATGTATTCTGGCACATGCAAATAGTATGGTGAAACGGATACATCCCACTGTTGACTCGCTGTGTCGCGGTTTGCTTCTTCGCTGTCCTTGCATTAGTTGGTCACGCATTCGACTTACTGTTTTGTGCACGCAGTCGTAAGCGACCACGGTTTGTTGCTTCAGTATGAACCTGTCATCCATGCTTGAGTACACAATATAGTCTCCATATAGTTAGTATCCATCTAACCATATACCGAGAACATTGGTAGGTATAGGAATTAATTTGGTGTGTGTCAACTATAGGCCAGGCACTACAGGGTGGCAGATTTGTAGGTTGGCTACTGACCACTCTTTCTTTACTTTTTGTACGTGTATGATGCCTGTACTATCGTAGTTGTACATATCCTACACTATCGTGCTTACAGTGCATGTATATCTCCTGCACTTTTTGTCTTTTTCAATGTATTCTACAATATTGTTCGTGTATGTATCGCTGTACCTTCTTAGTAAACAATGAATAACCTGTAAAGGAACTTTCACTGATGTCAGTAATGTCTACTGTTTATTCGGCCCAGTAGATATCACTGACAAATATATCTCCATGAGCTAGTGAATAAAATACAACCCTGAAAACAATACGTCTTACATGATATTTGTGTAGACGACTTACTGACATCTGGGTAGGAATACCGTACAAAAATCTACGTCTCACTATCCTCGGATTTAATCCTCACTACTCACTACACTCCCAGGTACTTAAACACAAATACGACAAAGAGATCAAGAAGAACGGCCGCCTGGTGATCAACCACCTGCATGAGATGTACGACACCCCCATAGACTACCTCAAGGTAGTGCTACTGACACGCGCCTACGAACTACTGCCAGGCGAATACCAGCCACGCACAGCAGCACGCCGTCCCTCGGCCACGGCACTCAAGAGGGCAGTGTACAGCGCAGATGAGTGCAAACGCATGGATCGGGAGAGGAGAGAGAGAGAGAAGGCAAGCAGGAAGTGTCTGGGCTGCAACAAGCGGTTTACGGCGATGAGTGTGGTGAAGCCGGGCTCGGGTGGGGAGCTTTCGGCGGTGGAGTCGATACCGTCGTGGACTGAGGAGAGCGGAGGTAGGGGGATGGACGAGGTAGGTATGGCTGACGAGAACAGTGCAGAGGGGGGTTGCGAAGAGGCTAATAATAGAACAGATACCTACACCCCAACCAGTTTACCGGATGTGGAGATATCGCATCCAGCTGCACAGTCCGAGCCAAAGGAGACCCCCAAAAGTACTAGAGTGCCTACCCCCAGTAAACGCAGTAGAAAACCGCGCGTAAGGCTGGGTGTGGTGAGTGGGGGGGAGATAGACTCAGAGGACGAGGTCTCCCATTCGGATAGCAGCGCTAGTGCGTGTAGTAGCGACAGCGGGCGAAGGCGATACACCAGTAGCAGGACGGCGAGCAAAGTATAAAGGCAAGCACAGACTTTCCAGATGGTGTACAAGAATCAATTATGAGTTTAATGTTTGTGTGAGACTCTTAGTGGGTGGTTACTTGACCTGAATTGGACAACAGGCTACACCCAAAATTACAATGTTCGATCTAGGATTGCCTTTGTGGCGCGGTGGTTTTTGGTTTCAAATTATTTTTCGATTTCTCGCACCATTCCACTGAGTGTTTGTTTTCGTCACAGCAGAGCTAAACGATCACATGTTCTCTTTCTCTGATCCGTTTGCGTTATATCTCCGCGTAGGTACATCTTTATACATACCCGTATGCCCCACACTATCGTTTGCCCCTTTGGCGCTGGTACTATGCGCGTCAAAGTGCCCTTCCTGGTCAAAGTACGCACCCCGCGGACTTGGACCGTCCCCCACCATACCTTGCTTAGATATACCTGCCTTAGCCTTACCCGGCATAGGTACACCTTGTTGGCTCATCTCCGCGCGCTCGCCCGTTAGCTTGCGCCCAATCAGAGCCATTAGATTCTCAGCCGACACCTTCTTCTGCAGTGCTACGTCGTTCCGGGGACTTACTCTCACATTCAACTCTCTTCTGCCAAGCACAGGCGCTGTGCTTACACGCACGTATTCGTTGTCCGATGCATGCACATCCTCGCCGCAAATGTTCCGAAGTGTGTCTCCGCTACCCCGCAGCTCACCCCCAACATTGGTACTGTTCTCGATGTGCATTTTGTCCGCCACTACACCCGGAGAAATAAATTTGGTTCGAGTGATCGGGCCACCTCGGTTCCCATAGTCCACCTTCGGTGCTGCACCCATTCGACCACTATCGCTCTGGCCCACATTTTGCCCCTCAAGGTGAGGCGGATGTCCGAATTCCTCATTCACCCCACCCCGTTGCCGTATCAAGGGCTTGTCCTGTACATTCCCAGGAACATTGGCATCACTGTACAGACCCTTCTTAAGCTCGGTTACACTCGCCTTCTTCCTGGCAGAGACGGACGGATACTGCATCACGGTACAGTTGAGATCGTCCTGCGAATCGTTCACGTATGTGTCCCCATCCCCCGTGCCACCGTACATGCTGAGCATAGCCTTTGCCGCAGACCTTGTAATGCGGGGTGTGCTGTCTGAGGTGTTTGTACCTCTCTTTGCGGATTTGCTGCGTTGGATACTTGTTCCTGCAGTTTTGGGTGTGCCCTTCTTCTTGCTGCTCCGCAAGCCCTTCTTCAGACCGGAGCGAGTTGACATTCCACTGGCTTTATCCGACCTTGTGTCCGATTTCTTTGGCGTGGGGGCGTATCTGTCCGATTTCTGTGGTGTAGTGTCGTATCGGCGTATGACTTCCGCCTCACTCATAGGCGCAATTCCAGACAGTCTTCTACTTTTCCTTGTTGCTTTACCGCTGGACCTCACCTGTTTTCGCCGGGGAGTGGTCCGGTCCTTTTTCTGGTCAGTTCCATAATTTAGGTACACGGTGCTATCCTCTCTTTGGCCCGTTCCACAAATTCGGTGTTCATTGGGTGTACCAGTGGCTGTGGGTGTACCTAAACTACGACTACTCTCCCGCTCTGCCCCACCACCTACGTGCACGGTACCCCCGTTTCCACCTGTCACACTAGCACTTGTCTCAGTACCAATCTCATCAGCCATGTCCCTCTCCCTGTGCTCCGCTTGTTCCGGCCCATTACCCACACACACCGTTCTCTGATTCTCGCTGGCCATACTGGAGTCTGTACGAGCACTCGTGGCGTTGAGTGCATCTACCGCCCAAATCTTCTGCTTCTGTGTCTCCTTCTTTTTGTCAACTACAGTTGTCATGGTTACAATGCTACTTGATTCGGCTCCTGTACAACGCAACGGATCATTACCATGGGCGGTGATTTTGCCCGTAATCAGTCTGGCCAGTGACTCGTATCCTGCGATCCGATTGGTGGAGGCCGTCGACCTGGCATGTTGGTTGGGCAATGCTATACACTCTTCGGATGCCAATGCTGCAATCTGAACGGGCAGTGATACAACCCCGGCATTATGATTGGCCGATGGTCTCAACCATGGATATTGTGTGCTAGTAGTAGCACCACCTATGTACGGGTGTGTGTTTCCTGTCGCACGTGTGCGTGTGTCCATAGCAAGTGAGGGAGGCGCCTTGAACACTCTCATATTCACACTATCATCATACTTCTCGGGTTCGTCAGCTGTTACCTGTACATGCACTGTAGCCGTATCCGTGCGCGAGCCCTGTGTTTGAGCCGACAAGTCAGCCCCTTCCAAAGCTCTAGCCCTGGCAGCAGCTTCGGGGACTTTCTTTGCACCGCCCGCTCCCGCTTTGTCCCCAACCCCATTCCACTTCTCGTCCGTAGACTGGGTAGGGAGATCCAAGTCATCCCTACGGACTTGCTGAAGTCCCTTCTGTTCACGATACAGTATTTGAGTGTCTGGTAAATGGCCACGTGCACCTAAACCATGCACCTGAGGCGCCCTGGTTGGGACTGCCCCCTGGACGCTAACCCGTTCACTTCTGAGTGTGCTCGTGTGTGTATCTGCTGCATGCGCACGCACTAGCTCGGTGCCTCCGTTCGAATACATCAGCACACCCACACGATGGTGTGGCGTAGACTTCTTTATACGACTCTCGCTCTGTGCGTCCATAGTCGAGTGCTGTCCTGGTCTTACTGCCAGGTTCCCACCTACTGGTGATACTGAGCTATACCCATGTGTACCGTTCGTGTGTGCGTGTGTGTGTACGTGTGTGTCTGGCGCAGCCGAGTGCGGCCCTGGCTGTGCGTCTTTCGGTGTCTGTCCGATACTCATGGGCGTGGGTCGGTCACTCCTACTAACCGACTGACTGCCCCCAGATTCCGGTTTTTGGGTCACAGGTCCGGGTCTTCCGACAATATTTTTTGGTTCATCTTTGTCCAAACATCGCGCTTCGTCTCTGGCCTGTTTCGGTTGTCCTGTCTCAATAATCGGAGATCTGTAGGAATCCAGCATCCGATTGAACGACTCCTCCAGGTCCGTTAGGCTGGTGTTAGCCATATCAGGTGCTGCCCTGATCTGAGTGTGAAGCAGGCATAGTAACAGTTAGTGCCCACACAATTGATGTGCACTTCGGTATAGCGTCCTATGCCGTGGGTTGGAGCACTAAACTAGAAAACATAAATAGAGCGCCCTACAGGTCCGCTAGTTCGGTGTTAGCAACATCAGGTGCTGCTCTGATCCGAGTGCGGGGCGAGTGTGTGCCTCAACAAGGCGGGGGGAATGATTGAAAGCAAGGGAAAATTTATTGCCACGTTCTGGGCAGTGAGAGCCTGTAGACCTCGTTGACGTTATGAAGTTGCATCCTAGATCCTAAGAGGATAAATACGTCTTCAAGCCATCTCAACTCTGCGGTAGTACCAATATCAGACTAACTAGCGATGCGACATCCATTACCCTACCAGAAGAAAAAAGAATAAAACACACGCATCTACTAGATGACACAAAACTCTGGAGATACACAACAGATTCACTACACAAAGGTACCTCTGATCCCGAGCCAGCTGCTGGCGGTATAGATGTCTGACTTGGCCTGTCCTGGTCACATGCCCTGACATCGACCTCCATCGGACCTTCGGCAGCTACCATATCCACCCCCACATGCACAGTCGCCTTAGCTTGAACCTCACTTGCCCGGCAATGCAACCCCTGGCCTGTGGTGTAAGTTTTATTGGTTGTGTGAACAGGCTGGGTTGTTGTCGCACGGACTACTTCCTGTGTTGATGTTGCGGTCTCTGGCAACCGCTGGTTCGTTGGGCCCACAGCTCGACTGAGTGTGTGGCCACCCATGCCCCCTGTTCCTATCTGCTTCTCAGCACTACCTGTTTCTGCACCTGGCTGTGTCAGTCCTTTCTGTGCCGGTTTCTCAGCACCATCACCGTGCGATGTTATACCACTAGCACTCTCTCTCCCCGCGGTCACCCGAATGTACGACACGGTATTGTCGGATTGTCGTACTTTGCTGGTGGAGCTACCGCTTTGTCGTTCTGTACTACCACTGTGCCTGTAGGATTGATGTGTTGTGGTGGTACTATGAAACCGCTGAGTGTTAGTAAGCCTGTCCTGTCTAGTCCAGGAGGTGTACACACCTACACCGCCCAGCGTGCCGGCCCTGTATTCCCCTCCGCATACAGAGGCGCCATCTCTTACCAACCCCTCGCCCACCTTCCGAGCCCCCATTTCTTGTCTGCGGTTGTGCACATCCACACCATCCATACCCACACCCGCCCGTACATCAAGAACACTCGCGTTCTGTTTGTTTCTGGGCGTATCTCCGTCATCTCTATCCACACACTGCCCAATATTCTGAGCGCTCATCTGCTGACTAGTTCGATTGATTCCCTCACTCTCCATTTCCTCAGCCGGCGTCACCAGAATCGACACATCAAACGACGGTCTCTTCGCAGGCACAGGCCCCGTCTCGGCGCCTGTTCTATTTTTAGTCTCCGAGCTCCGTCTATTTTTAGCACTGAGTAAGGAGTGCTCCGCCAGAGACAGCATGTTGACCGCTTGATCGACTATCTGCTGCACCCGTGCCTCCTCTACAGCCTCGTCCACCCCATCTCTCTCGCTGTGATAGCCACTACTTCTGCCTGGGTTGGAACACGCACTCTGGCTACCACTCTCCTTCTCTGGGTGTGTGTACACGCTCCTCCTGTCGCTCCCACTGTCTGTGCATGTGCCAGTCCTTTTAGCGTGCTTGATTAGGCTCGCATCGTCCACAGTCAAACTGCTTCGGGGGCTGGATATTGCTTTCTGATGCCCCTGATTTGTCCACTTGGCCTCCTTTGCACCTATGCCTGTGCTGCTACTTATTGTCTCGACAGCTGGGTTGTGTACCCGCACAGCCTCTTCATGTGCTGGCTGTTTCCTGCACGAGCCTTCGCCCACACTCACAGGAGCACTTCCTGGTAGTGAATCACAGTTGCCTTGCTGTACACTCACAGGGTTACTGTTGAGCGCGCCTACACCGTCACACGTAGCAGCCCTTGTGACACCGTTCTCGTTACCACAACCACGGACAGGCCCAGGTGCACCGGCTAGCTTGTCATGCGATATAATCGGGTTTGTCCCGGCCCTCTCAGGTGCAGAAACAGGTGCACGTCCGTTCACACCCACAGACCTCTCAAGCGGCGCAGTCGAGCTTGTCTGGGCAGTCTCACGTGCGGTGCACAGCCCAGTCTTCTCACGTGCCCCATCGACACGGTCGTCTCTGTGTACACCCACCGACACAGCCGTGCGTGGGCGTGTGCCGGTGCCCTGTGCACCTCTGCTACCAGACAGAAGCCGCTCAGCCGACGCAAGCAGAGCCTCAGCCTCGTCCGTCAGTTGCTTCTCCTCCTTGGTCATCTCCAACTCATCCAGCTCAGAATCATTCTCCCCGTCATTCTCCTCATCCTTATCTGTCTCCATCTCCCTAACACCTACACCTCCCATCACAGCTACTGGCTCCCTTGCAAGGCCCGCTGTCTCTCTCCCGTGGCCTCCTGTTGTTATCCCAGTCATTTGCGCGGTCGGGTGCGTTTGCAGGGCCCTCTGTCCTGTTACAGCACTATTTCCATACAGCCCTACACCAGGTGCACGGTCCTGCGCCATTGTCTGCACCGTACCTGCCTTCCCACTCAAGCCCTTTCTACCCGTCCCTGGTGCATTCGTATCCGAACCCAGGCCAATTTCCCCCGTACCGAGTCCACCTATATCCGTACCCAACTCCATCGCACCCACCCCTGTGTCTCCCTGCGCCTGTCTCTGCTTGCGATACTGTGCATACCGTCGCAGCATCAGACTGTCGTCGGCTTTGCTAAGCCCTCCGCTGTGCGCCTGTGTCGTGGCATGGTCTTTGATACTGACTGCGTGATACGCATTCGCATATTTATCCTCTAGCAACCCACCATACACACCCATGGTGGGTGCGTTGGTAGTACTGTTGGTATACCCCTCGGGCTGCTGGGAACGTGTATGGCTCTGTTTGCGTTGCGCATAGGAGTTGGTTGGAGCGCTATCGGCGTGGGCGTGGGCGTGGGCGTGGGCGTGGGCATTGGGCCTAGTGTCGTCCGAGCCCGGATTACTTATACTAGGGAACAGGGTGGGTGTACTACGCATGCCTGCATCTCTCTTGTCTACAGGCGAGACTGTTGGATACATTGATATTGGTGGTGCGTTGCGTGCGGGTGGCCGGCTAATAGATGATACATGAGTACTGTCAGTTGGTATGGGAACGTTGCCCGTATGTGTGTATGCTCTATTCACAGGCACACGCTTGGCCGAGACCCCACTATAATTTTTCCGTACGCCTGTGCTGTCGGAGGGTGCTTTGTCTTTGTTGGCGGTTCGCGGTGGTACCGGCATGTGCTTCGCTGAATTCCGAGTAATACCCGTTGGTACAGGCTTGTCACTGCTCTGGGTGCTTCCCCTATACACAGGCCTCTGGTTTGCTGATACCAGAGTATAGTTAGTTGACCCAGGGTTGGCGCTGGTGTGTGTGGATTTAG
Organism: Sphaeroforma arctica JP610; assembly: GCF_001186125.1. NCBI lineage: Eukaryota > Ichthyosporea > Ichthyophonida > Sphaeroforma > Sphaeroforma arctica. The sequence goes on along the minus strand of NW_014039568.1, from coordinate 14,533 downwards.
CTATCAATTCCTCAACGGCAGCGGGCGAAGCCTCGTCCTCGGCAGTGTGTCGCGAGTCTTTGCGGGCCTAAGTTAGTATGATGATTGCGATTAGGCTAATATCATGTACTGGGAGAAGTGTCTAGAAGTAGGGGTGTAAGTAGGTAGATTGGGCGGGTAACAAAGCCATATTTTTGAATTTAAATGATACCTACCTATAAGGAGATATGTGTACAGAATTCAATAGTGCAAGGGCTTAAACTTTGTTATAT
>NW_014039568.1:12500-13576 GCF_001186125.1 Sphaeroforma arctica JP610 | reverse complement strand
ATATATATATAGACATATATGTATATATGTAATAATATAATAATACAATAATATTAGCTGTGTGGCTGATTTGGGTAGATAAAAACTATAGTCATACATTCGTATGCGTCTCTCGAAGTAGTGGGTGTGATTGAGTCGACACCGTCCGAGCTTACATACGCATATGATCCAAAGCAAATGTGATTGAAAAACCAAGTGCACCTGCGCATAGTAGCAATACTATTCGTGCCGCGTGTGCATAGAACTTAATCCATCTCAAGAATACTCAAACGGGCATTTATCAGTCCGCATACCTTGTCCAAAGACTCGAATATTGGCGAGAGAGCGGCCCGGAGGCTCAGATCTGTGGCATTATCAAGCGCAGGAGGGCTTCCACGCGCTGAAAATGTGGAAGTTATTATACATTATAAGTACAACGACAGATATAGTACTATATATCTGGTGAGGAAGTTGTAGTCAGCGATGTGCTTAGTAGTATCATCTGGCGTATCATCTCATCTACTAGTGTTCGTAGTGCTCATAGTGAGTTGCCTAAAGATAAAACCATTTGTGTGAAACAGACAGCATAGTTAGAACGAGGTTAGGTACTGCACAACCACAGAGATAGCTACATAACTGCTTCAAGATAAGATGTACACAAAGCGTAGAGAGTAGACTGTTCCACGATTCACACAATATAATATGTAGAGTATGCTTTGCACCAACGCATCGACCGACTCACTGACTTAGAAAATGTGTCATACGAGACTCACTTACGTATGACACGTGTCGTATGATCCACCCGTGCTGTCGTATTTGCATACTTATCCGACGCAGTTGGCCTACGCGAAACTTCAGCCTCGGTCATGGGGCCTGCAGCTGATCAAATAGCGTGTGAGTGAGTATCGATACGGGCGCATTCGTGTTCGCAAAACTTTCAGTTGCAATTGCACTCGGCTGTACGTGGTTTTCCGTATGTTGCAACATTCGACTATGAGGCTATGGACACACAATAGAATACTTCTTGCATTTGTACATGCACGTGTATATATATATATATATATATATATATATATATAGTATATATATATAATATA
>NW_014039568.1:6062-12206 GCF_001186125.1 Sphaeroforma arctica JP610 | reverse complement strand
ATATATATATATATATATATGCACTGCAACAATAACACACTACTTCAACACTGCAACAATAACACACTACTTCAACACTGCAACAATAACACACTACTTCCTGGGATCGTACTAAGAACCTAATCCAACAAGTACACGAACACGATACCACAACAACACTCAACCCCTAAACAATAGAATCGTACCAAAGAAACTATTGGCGTTCTCCTCCCGTATTCGCTTCCGCTGGGCCTTGATGTATTGCTCTGGTTGTGACTCGAGTTGGCCCACAAGTTTAGCTAGTTCATGGTACGTTACCACCTTAGCTTGCTGTGTGAACGAGGATGCGTACATGGTGATGATTATTAGTGACACACTCGTGCAGCGGGTGTAGGCGAGGACGGAGGCCTTGCAGCCGGTTATTAGAAGAAGTGTTGGGATAGGAACACAGTACTGGTAACTAGCACTACACGGCTACGTAGTGAGTGGGAACGGACGGCAGCTCTATAGCTTGATACACGTGGTAGATATAAGCCAAGAGGAGATCGCCCATATAGGGGGTGCTACGGATATATGGTAGTAGAACGGTAAAACGGTTGATATAGTGGTAGAACGTTTGCTATGGTAGTAGATCGGTTGTTTTGGCAGCAGAATGGTTGTTATGGTAGTAGAACGGTTGTTATGATAGTAGAACGGCAGTTATTGTAGTACAACGGTTGCTATGGTAGTAGAATGGTTGTTTTGTTAGTAGAACGATTGCATAGTGAACGTTTCTTATGGTAGCAGAACAGTCGTTATGGTGGTAGAACGGTTGCTATGGTAGTAGAACAGTCGTTGAGGTAGTGGGACGGTTGCTATGGTAGTAGAACAGTCGTTATGGTAGTAGAACGGTTGCCATGATAGTAAAACAGTCGTTATGGTAATAGGAGGGTTGCCAGTATACCATACAGCCTTTCTGGCGTGCTGTATATATCAGATAGCTTGCTAATATAAACTCAGGGATGATAGGTGTGTTATGTGCATAAGGAACAGGAAAAAGTGAGAGGCTCGGTGTTCCCCGTGAGCTGGCCAATAGTCATGTCCCATCCATATTTGCTCCGCTCAGGTTGGACATTTTAACTACGATTTAGTACAACCCATTCAGTAGCGTCGCTAACCACAACAAACGTCATGTACAATGACGCCAATAAAGCCCTTCCAGCGCAGATGTATTTGTACTTCAGAGTGGGTACAAGATTATATAGCGCTATTCCCAAGTACGGAATGATACCCCACATAAAGTGGTGTTGTAAACTACCTTAATCGTCATCATGTACAGCGGCGCTAATAAACCCGCATCGGGCCAAACGCCTTTGTGCCTTAAAGTAGGTACAAGGTCATATAGCGCTACACTCACTCACAGAACAGTATGCGATGCGTAAATGCAGCACATCGAAAGGAATAAAAATACATCTCTCACTCAAGATATATATATCTTTAGACTGTGAGAAATATATATAATTAAAAGATAGAAACGCATACCAAACTCGTATACCCCTGTGTGTAGACTCTGTGTGTAGAAGATGAATAAATATATAATAGAAAGCCGATTTCTATGCATACCTCCCTTAGCCTCGTACTATGTACAATATATACATGCATAATAGGACATATCTAAATGTACTTACATCAACACAAACTACTACTCATGCGTGTGCCTGTCATACCTCCAGGTACTCGCTCTCATTCAACCAAGGCCCGCAATACCCCCCAGGCCTGGTGATATGTTCTCTTTGGTCAGACATTTTGGTATCAGCACAGATCTGCTCTGATTTGTATGAACACTCTCAACACCTGAAGCTATACGGCGATATTCATCTCATCGCTATCCTTACAGTATGTCTGTGGACGGTTCTGTTGCCGCAGTATGTATATATCGTTGGTGTCACAGTGTGCATGTACGTACATACGTTGTCACGGTATGTATGTATGGATGTATGTATGTATGTATGTATGTATTTGTTTATATGCGTTGGCGTTGTAGTAGTATGTATGTATGTATGTATGTATACGTACATACGTTGCCGTTATCGTAGTATGTATGTAAATATGTGTCTACTGTGAACTTGTGAAGTCTGTGACTGTCTACGATAGACCGCCGCTGCATCCGAGTGCATAGCCTCCTGAAAATAGAACATTTGTGGCTTTGGTCATCGGAACAAATACAATCAGTTCAACAAGTTGGCGCCCAGTTTATTATCCAATCAAGTTTCTTCCTGGGGTTTTCTACTTCTAGGGTTTACTTAAATTACTTCTGTCTCAGTTACCACTTACCATCAGGAACTTATTACCACTGTTACCGGTTACTACTCTCTGGGGCATATACAAATACGTACTATTTACATATGATATGTATTATGAATTTGTGATATCACCTTGCAGCTGCCAAAAGCTGCCATGGTACCACCTGGAGCGAGCCGTAAACGTCTTGAATTTTCCAACAAAAAAGACACAATTCAAAGAATGTCCAATAAACATCAGACAAAAACTTGCGATGAACACGATAAATTCTGACAGAATCTATGATTCAAGATGGCAGATATCATTGCTCGATCTCAGTTAATTGTACAGATACCATACAAAAACAGTTTACCATTTCATCGCAATAGCGTAGTGCGAACGGATGTTAACAACTTATATGGATATGATCAATTAAGTAGGCTTATGCGTTAGAATATATTTATAGTGATTTTGTTTACACAGTTATTAGCTCGACAGGATTGATATTGCGAAAGTATTTACTGATACTTCCGTTACAAAACCAAATATTGATCGAGTCAGTGTGTTCTTCATAACAGAGTAATACTTTTTTACTCCTATTTGAATTACATTGCGAGCAAGTATTGCCTTACATAGTGTTGCAGTATATATACAAGCGCTCTACTAAACAAAATTGGAAGTTTGGTGAGGTAATCCAATACGTTCTCACAACTGTAATCGCTGGTAGATCTGCCACACCCTGATACCAATTAGCACTATGAATCACGACGACTTTTATAATCTGTGCCGCATGTATGTCTCATCGTTTAGTGTAGTACATATACAAATTGACAGCTCAGGGATCAAAATTGTCACAACTAAGTGTAGAAAGTACGCAATATTCAATAAAATCTCGCAAATCGACTGAATATACCCAGAAGTACCTTTTAATGATAGTCCAGTTCACTCTTGTGGACTCAAGTCTAAATAGTCGTGCAAATTTGCGAAAATCGCGACTTCAGCGGAGGATTACAGAAACCCTTTGCATTATGAAAATATCCCCCACCGTATGAAGTATTATATTTGGGAGCTCTTTGGACCTGCGGTGGGAAATTTCGAAATTTCAACTCTATCGTCAGTTATTTGGTTGTGAAAACTGGGATTTCGCGGGATTTTGCGGTAAATCGCGAAACTTCAGTGCCAAATAGCTGCTGATAGAGTTAGAATTTCGAAATTCTCCACCGTAGGTCCATAGAGCACCCCAATATGGTACTCCACACGGTCGGGATTTTCCTAACCTGCAGATAGTCCCTATATTCTTCCGCTGCAGTTCGCGATAATTTGCGAGATTTCGCGACTTTCGCGACTTTCGCTACTTTTGCGAGTTTTGACGAGTATACATGAGATGCCACTACTACACTCGAGTTAACAATACACAACTGGACTATTTTTCATTAGTGAATACTTCTGGGTATATTTAGTCGGTTTTCGAGGTTTACTTGAATTTTGTCCATTTTTTTCAGATACTTGTGATATTTTTATGATCTATGTGATGTCAAATTGTATTTTCGTGTCATATGAACGGTGAGGTATACATAAGGCATTCACTTTACAAATTGCTAAAGTGATTTTCAAGTTCCAGTTGGTATCATGAAAGATCCCGAACCAATAGCATGGTTGTGAAAATGTATTAAACCTCGCGAGCGCTTATCTGGAATACTGCAACACTACGCTAGGTTATTATACTTACTCGCACCGTAAATCAGATATGCTAATAACAATAGACATTGTTCTGTGTATAAAATAGATACTGACGTTGAGAATTTGCCGTTGTATTAAAGTTATTATTTGGTGTATATTTATCTCGGTGTTACCAAGTCGTGTGATAATCAACTCAAGCTTAACCGTATATCCCTATAAGCTATAATATGGTAAGGTATAAGCATGCATAGAACCCATATAGGTGACTAGCATTTATTCCGCGTTCGCAAAAGGTATCTATCACCTTTATATATGCCATCTGGGGGCATGATAATCACTGTCAGATTTCAACGTGTTTAAAAGGTTTGTCCGATAATTAGACATTCTTCGAACGTAAAATTGTGATTTTCCAAAATTTTACAAAGTTTACTGCTCGCTCCTGGTGGCTGGTTGGGGCTGAGACCTGAGTCCTGAGACTCCTGACCGGCCGAGGACCCGAGGGCGGATGGGTATACTGAAGAAAAATAGAACGTTGATAATGTTTATTTTCATGTCGTATAAACTTTTTAACGGGTTCGACGCTTTAATATATGACCAACAAACCCTAAAAAATGCACTTTGACTACGCACCTAAAAATCACGAAATGGGCTATAGCGCTTGTTTCGACCAATCATAAATAGAATTGATGATGCATTTCCAACTTCCAATTGACCGCACATTTTGTCATTTTCCCATCAACTTTTATTATAATTACCAAACAGAGTGGCGTTTACGTACAGTTTACACAAACACACAAATTGCGGCAAACCTGCAGGCTGCAGCCTACAGGCTACACAGTACACACAAGAGTACAATACTATTCCACACAATTATAGCTATGAATGTCTGAAGCTCACAGTTGTTAGTGACGAACAAACATCATGATGCCAACGTACGAGGAAGCAAGAAAAACTAAATGCCCAATAGATAACCTGACCACCACACCGATTATTGGCGGGTCAAATTCGGCGCGAACATATGGGACAAATCTGTGGACCTAGAAATAGCACCTCCATGAAAATTCACAGGACCACATATGTAATAAAAATTGAACTTTAACGCTTTTATCGCCACGGTATAAACGGTTTAACGGGAAACGGCTTGAGCTTAGCCGGGCCGGCGGGCGGGCCAGGCACCCGGGCGGCGGGCCGAAGGTTCAGGGCTTGGGAGTCCTAAACACAACGTACGATTTTGACCAGTCAGTTTCATTATCTATTTTTAGAAAGCTCTCCACTGATATCCCTTGTCCACAATGTCCAGTCACCACTCACCAGTGTTCAGCAGAGAGTAGTCAGGATGTACACAACAGGGTACACAACGGAGGTTCAACCAGTAATATTATGTACTTTATATTTTCAGAATATACCTGTCATGCTTTTTTGACATTTTTTCAACACTTTTTTAGCCTTAGACCATCTAGTACAGTGGACGAGTCCCGACAGGTCTAATGTTCTACAGATTGGTCAGAGGACGTTGCATGAAGAATAGAGCCATGGCCCGATAAACTGGCTCGCATGGTATGTGTTATTGCTGTTTATTTACCATGTTGGTTTCTTTGTGACTATAACCTGATACTATGTACCGAGGGAGGCATATATAAGATTCTGAGATATATGTATCGTAGTATTCTTCCGCATACTTTGCCTAAGGACTATTTCAGAATCATTAGAATGTTTAGCACAAAAGCGCTATCGGCAGCACGAGCTGTCTCACCACACGCCCATGCAACAAGTACAACACAATGTCTTCGCATGTTTTCCACATCCAACATAGTTAACCAGAAGGTAGGTTTCGTAGGTCTGGGTAATATGGGCAGACATATGGCAAATAACCTAATCAAAGCGGGGCATGAAGTAACTGTGTATGACATCAACACAACTGCCGCGGCCAGTCTAGCAGAGAAGGGCGCTAAGGTTGCTAACTCGCCTGGCGAGGTTGCATCTCAGGTAAGTGCTGAATTATTTGCTTCTAAAGATTCGCATGTATCAGGTGGCCCTGAATACATACAGAGAGACATTAAGTATAAGTTGCGTTGGCATGTCTATTGGCGCACAATACGCTAGTCAATTGTTCCTATATTTATATATATATGTATATATATATATATATATATATATATATATATATATATATATATATATATATATATAATAATATAATATATATATATATATTATATATATATA
>NW_014039568.1:0-6042 GCF_001186125.1 Sphaeroforma arctica JP610 | reverse complement strand
TATTTATTTATATATATATGTATATATNTACAATAATATATAGTATGTATATACGTTATATATNTATAGTATTATTATATATGATAATTATATATATTGTTCTATATATATAATAGTATACATATATATATATATATATATATATATATATGCAATTAAAATGGTATTATACTGCCCTTCTCTTAATATATCAGCGATGCTCTGACCTTAAACTTAAAAAGTTTCATTGTAAACCGTGTTGTCAATATTAAGGTGGAAACTGTTATCACGATGGTTCCCAACTCCAGTCATGTGATAGATGTATACGAAGGCGAGGGTGGCATCATAGATAGCGCCAAACCAGGTATGTTGCAATCTGCATCTATTTTGCGAACATATCCACAGATTGATTACTATTATACACAATATATATATATGTGTGTGTGTGTGTGGTTTGTTGATTGTGTCTATCTGCGTATGTGAATGTTGAGAATGTATTGCTATACCTGTGTACACGTATGCATTCCTCTAAACTGTTCACCCGCGACGAGGTGGCGGCTGCACCGATATATACTGCGCCATATGTTAGTCATCTGAGTGTCGGTGCAATTGCTGTCGTATGTTTGTACTGTGTTCTCCTTAGCCCGCCCGCGTTGAAGTCCGCAAATGGGACATTGTAGGCCCCATTTCAGCCTAGATTCCTCTCGCTAACACAAAGAGTATTAGAAGTACTGCAGACGCTTTATAATACGCTTGTGCGCATTCCATTTCGCCTCATAGTATGTTCCAGTCTATCCCGTAAGCCTTGGTCAAAATGGGACAATTTTGTCCAGCTTTAGTTTGCACTCGATATCAGTAGGCGGCAAGTCATATGGTGTGTGCTCTATTTAAAAGTGGTTCTCTGGCGTCATTGCAGTGTTTAGAACCAGCACAATGGTATTCGATTTTAGTCCATTTTCTGACAATTATGCGACATTGGCATTACTACATATAGACGCGATCACCACAGTATTCGATTTTAGTCCATTTTCTGACTCATCCTGCGACATTTATGCGACATTGACATTCCTACATAGACGCCAGCATCAAGATATTGATTTTAGTCCATTTACTGGCTCATCCCGTTACACATATGCGACTTTGTTGTTCTTACAGGGCTACAGTGTATAGACGCCAGCCAGCACCATTGTATTCGATTTTAGTCCATTTTATTGACTCATCCCGTTACACATGTGCGACTTTGTTGTTCTTACAGGGCTACAGTGTATAGACGCCAGCCAGTACCATTGTATTCGATTTTAGTCCATTTTATTGACTCATCCCGTGGCATATATGCGACATTGTTGTTCCTACAGGGTTACAGTGTATAGACGCCAGCACCATCGATCCAGCTGCCAGCCGACAAGTCCATGCCTCTGCAACAAAGAAAGGTCTCACCTTTGTCGACGCTCCAGGTATGTATCACCTATACCTACTCTCTCACAGACACTTTGTGTTTGTTCCTCATGGCATCTGTTTACATGCGTATATAATAGTGTATAAATATGCACATACATCCACTTTAGGTTACATTTCTACTCTCCGCACACTCTTGTGCTTATTCCTCATTGCATCTGTTTCTATACGTATATAATAGTGTAATATACACATACATTCATATATGGTAACATACCTACTCTCTCACACACCCTTGTGTTTGTTCTTCATTGTACCTGAGCAGTGTCTGGTGGTGTGGGAGGTGCAGAGAACGGCACGCTCACGTTTATGGTGGGCGGCGACGATGAGAGCTTCGCCAAAGCAAAGGAGGTCTTGACGGTAAGACACTTCACAATATAGTATATTTAGTCATTTGCAGTACATTCAAGTATAGTATATTTATATATATATATATATATTAGTTTCTGTATGAATCTGGTTGTGTGTGACCATCAAGACAGTACAGCTACAGTATAATATATTAAAGTTAGTCAGCTATAGCGCATTGTAGTATAGATGGTTAGTTGGTTAGTTTTTGTGTTAATCTGGTTCTATTTGCACTTTAAATGGATCAGCTATAATATACTATAGCAGAACTAGATAGCCAGTGTCCGTCTAAATCTGTCTTTGGTTTTGTGTTGACTTTGGGGGGGGGAGGGGGCGGACTTAGTTTAGCCGGACTGCAACTTACCAGAACGCGGGCAAATACACAGTACACTACACCGACATCCCGATGTTTGTTTCTGCGTTTGGGGCAATCTTGCATAGAAAGCCGGGGCCTTTGTGGCGTGTAATACATCTTCACATCCCTTTTTATTTTATTTTTTAGGATATGGGCAAGAATATAGTACACTGTGGAGGTGTAGGTACAGGTGAAGTGGCTAAGATCTGTAACAACATGTGCATGGGCATCAGCATGGCGGGTGTTGCGGAGAGCTTCAATCTGGGCGCCAAACTGGGTATCGACAAGAAGGTCCTGGCCGATATTATCAATTCAAGGTAGGTATATAGGTGTATGTTGGTTTTGTATATTGGTGCATATATGTATATCCTTGAGTGAGTGCGCTATAGTATGTATGTACTATGTATATATGTATATATATATATATATATATCCATGAGAGTGCGCTATAGTATGTATAGGCTATTCATGTATATTTGTATATATAGATATATGTATATGACGTATATCCATGAGTAAGTGCCCTCAAATAGGGCATGTCTCCGAATACTTGTACGAGTTTGTAGTATTAGCAAGACCAATCGAACTGTTAGCTTAGTTTGTCCGTATCACCGTACACTTCCGAACCAGTCACTATATGCCTTGAAACTCAGTTGTAGATTCGGTGAGTGAGCTTCATGGCTTCCAGTTGTTTGTACCCCAGTACTGGCCGTTGCTAGTGTGTCCTTGTAATTACATTATCAAACTGATTTCGCACATGATAATACAGTTTGACTAATTCGGTATTATTCACACCACAGTATTAGCCGTTGCTAGTGTGTCCTTATACTTATATAGTCAAACCGATTTCCCTAATGACAATATAGTTTATCTAATTTCCCACTTAATTATACAGTTTATCTAATTTTCCGCTAAATTATATAGTTTATCTATCATCCCGCTAAATTATATAGTTCAACTAGCTTACCTCATTGTTATGTAATTGAACTAATTTCCTTCAAAATTATATAGTTCAACTAGTTTCCCTCAAAATTATATAGCTTAACTAGTTTCTCTCAAAAATGTTTGGTTTAATTAATTTTCCACTACAATACACAGTTTACCTAATTTCCCACTAGTTTAACAGTTTAACTAATTCGGTATCATTCCCACCACAGTACTGGCCGTTGCTGGTCCAGTGATACATACAACCCAGTCCCCGGTGTTATGGAAGGAGTACCGGCCTCAAGGGATTACGAGGTACGTACGATGCAGACTGCGCCGAACACCACATGTAATAAACATCTCTCTCACTCATATGGGTTCTAATCCAATTCGCGAAGTGAGTGTACGTTGTTCTATGTTGTAGGACTGTGACTGTACCTTATTAGTATGTTTTGGATCAATCCAAGTGCTCCTACAGATATATGTATATATGTATATGAAGAATTAAAGAATTGACGAATTAAAGAATTACTTGTGCGCGTGTTCATTAACCACTGGCACGCGCATGAATGCCGAGCCTGGCACCCCACCCCACTGAGTGATGTGTATCATACCACACTCTTGCATGTCGTGAAAGTGACAGCCTGGGTTTGTTCTGGTGCTACTAGCCTGGCATCTGCATTTGATATTGAGCCGAGCACGATGGTCATGTATCCATTTGGGTTTCAACGCCCTAAAAACCCTGTGTTCGCTTCCTGTACTTGTCGGCAGAGAAGCTTTGGGTTTCGCTCAGGGGGTGACAGCATATAGGGTTGATGGGTTATTGGGTTATAGATCTATTATGTGAAGAGGTCTGAACTGTACAATATATGTATAGTATATATAGCTACACTCGGATTGTTTACTATGTGCAATAGCGAAATTATGTCGTCCATATGTTTTCAAGTTGGGTTAGGTACAGTTCTGGTGGTGAAACTCACATATGTCCACGCAGACGATAACTACATTCAAACCCTGAAACCCTATAACCTTTCTTCTCTATACACAAATCGTCCCATTCTAACACCGAACTGGACTTATCTACAGGGAGGTTTTGGTACCGCGCTGATGCTGAAAGATTTGGGACTGGCCACTCAAGCTGCCACAGCCAACCAGGCCGCCATCCCATTGGGCAATGCCGCACAAGCCGTGTACTCGACTATGACAGCTCATGGCTATGGCAAGAAGGACTTCTCCAGTGTTTACGCACACCTTAAGGGAGACCGAGCCGAGTAGGACTGATGTTTGGCTATGGATTAGTATATTATATATACATATATATATATTTATAGTGATAAACCAATTAAAGATGTAAACTCTATAGATTGTACATATAGGGTAGGGTGTTCGCGAGTTCTGAAGTGTAAACTATATTGATATGGAGAACGTGTGGGATCACGAAGGCTGTAAGTGCAATAGGTGTATATGGTTAGATATATATATATGAGTATGTATATGATTATATACGTATATGCCTAAATATGCATATGATTAGGTATGTATACGTTATGTATATCTGTATAAAAATAAAAATATATATGCATATGATTATATATGTATATATGATTATATACGTATATAAGGTATGATATCATGGTCCTAACTTTAACGCCTACTACATATATCGATAGTCGCGCGCATAGCTCATACATATACTGTTCTACCACAATGAGACTCACATTTATCAACCCGATTTTGTTATACGGATGAGCCCGTACCATCTAATGAATGGCCTTTGCAATATCTGGCATTCCTACTGAGTCTCCTATTGTAACACGGGTGTAGTGTATTCCCAGTTCATACACAAACGTTCCTTTCTTTGTCGAGAATGGCGTGTTGTTGAGGTTATTTATATTTATTCAAATTAAGCATCTCGATGTAGCTATAATCGTGCAGGGGTGCTCAAGCGGAGAGCATACGAGCACTCTGCATGGCCCCTTGCCATCAACAGTGGTTATAATCGTCTTTTGAAGCCGTACCTATCCAGAACAGCGGACTAGTATATTTTTGGAACGTCTTATCCCAATTTCTTTCTGTCCTATTTCTTATTTTTTTAAACTACTACATCTCCTATTAGGCGTACAGAAAGACCTGCATCGCCGCTAACATATCAGTCGCAGACACTGGGTATCCAACCGTGCATACTATATATAGAGATAGGTCATCTGCCTATATATATAACAAACTAGCCTATAAATACAACAAATTCGGCTATAAATATACTCGGCTATAAATATACTAAACTCGTCTATAAATAAAACAAACTTGTCTATATATGGACAGACTACCTATCCATGCGTATATGTACTGGGGTGCACACTACTACGCTTGCACCAACGTATCGTCCACCAGGTCAACAGATGTGATGGTGAAATCGGCGTACGCGTCTTTCTGACTCACATCAATGCGATGTCTGGTGGTCAGATTGAGGATCTCGAAGAAAGCCGCGGCTGTTGGGGCATGGGGGTAGGGGACAGCAGGATGTTGAAGAGAATTTAACATATTGTTACAAGGGTACATGTACATGTGTGTAGAAAGGAATGCATGTGATGTGTAGGTATATATGTGAGTATGTGTGAAATGACATGTACGTGGTTGTGTAGGTATACATGTGCGTACATGTATAGTGGGGCATACAGTAATGCACATGTACACAGTGGCACACAGGTATACGCAGGTATAAAGTGCTATGCATATGTGAATGTATATATGTAGTCAGGATGACATGTTTGTATAAAGTGGTGAGCTGTATATATTTGGACGTTTTGAAATATATATGTGAGTGTGACTGCATACTGTATGTCCTGTACCATATGTCAGATTCATAAATTGTTCCGTTTACTGAACACACTTAATGAACAACAATAAATATATATAATGTCACCAGATTTACGACGCAAGCATCTTAAGAATAGCCTGTGCACATCCGTGTAGGAAAAATA
>NW_014039569.1:23845-27362 GCF_001186125.1 Sphaeroforma arctica JP610 | reverse complement strand
ATATATATACATCTCTAGCACACTGTATTACAGTACAACGCCGCCTACGCCCACCTTCACGTTTACTGGCTCTTCTACACTACCAACGATAACCGATACACAACGTTCACGTACATTTGGTTTTATATATATATACGCTCTGTTGAGTATCTCCGCCATTTCAAGTGTACTTGTATTTATGCATCAAGCCCTAACGTACTTGCAACCCTCATGTCACGTACTTCCTTTTATACCCACAACACACTACAGCTAAAGTACTTACAACTATCATGTCATATATGTCTGTTTATACCCCCAACACACTACAGCTAAAGCACTTGCAACCCTCATGTCATGTATTTCTGTTTATACCCCCAACACACTACAGCTAAAGTACTTACACCTATCATGTCGAGTATTTCTATTTATACCCCCAGTTCATTACAGCTAAAGCACTTACAACCCTCATGTCATATATTTCTGTTTATACCCCCAACTCATTACAGCCCCCACTACGTCCACGTTCACGTTCACGGGGTCATCTAAACTGCCTCCGATAGCTGGCACGCCACAAGACTACGACGCCATGTCAGTGGACACCCCCGCCGCCACTCCTGCACGGACCAAATACGGCATCAGGTCAGAGGGGATAGTGGTAGGTGGCATGTGTGTGTTGCAGTATGTACCTATGCATGGGTGCTTGTGCATGTATGTGTATAAGGGTATGTACCCATGCGTGTGTGCTTGTGTATGCTGTGTAGCAGGGTATGGACCTATGCATGTGTGCTTGTGTATGTATGTGTATAAGAGTATGTGTATTATGTGATATGTGTTGGGACCGACATCCTTGCAAGTGTTACATACGGCATGAGGTAAGAGGGGATAGTGGTAGGTGGCATGTGTGTGTTGCAGTATGTACCTATGCATGGGTGCTTTTGTATGTATGCGTACAATGGTATGTACCTATGCATGTGTCCTTGTGTATGTATGTGTGGCAGGGTATGTACCTATGCATGTGTGCTTGTGTATGTATGTGTATAAGGGTATGTGTCCTATGTGATATGTGTTGGGACCGACATCCTTGCAAGTGTTACATACGGCACGAGGGCAGAGGGGATAGTGCAAGGTCTATGTACGGCACAAAATCAGTTGGCAATGAGGTACAGGACTATTATGTATTCAAGTGTGTGTGTATGTGTGTGTGAGTATAATATTATACAAGGTATGTATGTGAATGTAGTTGTGTGGTGTGTGTATGTATGTATGAGTATGATTTTATACAAGATATGTATGTGAATGTATGTTGTGTGTGTGAATGTAGTTATGTGGTGTGTCTATGTGTGTATGAGTATAATTTTGTGCAAGGTATGTATGTGAATGTATGTCGTGCGTGGGAATGTAGTTATGTGGTGTGTCTATGTGGATGTAGGCATGTAGCTGTATTGGAGTGTGCGTGTATGTGTATATGAGTATATTAGTGTCAATAAGTATGTGGTTATAGGCATGTACTTCTATTGAAGTGTGTATGTATGTGTATATGAGTACGTATCTCTATTTAGCTTTTGCTTGTACCTTTGTGCTGTGTTATGGCGCCCACCACCCCTGACGAATGTTGACTTGTTATCCGTGATGTAGGTGCAAGTTTAGTGTATCTATGCGATCCATCTACCCTAAACCTTATAACCCTAAAACCCTAACCTTCAAACATCGGGTTTCAGACCCTTTACCTCGACTTCCTGACAGTTCACCTTAGTCACATGATCCGTATATGTGATCTCTAGATATTCTTACACTCATCTCTACCACCCTACCTCCGACTGATAGTACGTTTATCCAAAAAAATACATAATCTATTTATAGACATACTATCTAATCTCTATCTAACCCTGCACTCACCGGTGCGTCCCTACCTCTCTCTAATAGTACGTTTATCCACACAAATACACAGTCTTTTTATCGCCTGCCTATCTTACGTGCTTTCTCCTCATTTCCCTATCCGCTCAGCATCCCACCCGCCAAGGCTCTATCAAGAAACTCAACCCCGCAGTCTTCAAATTCGGGCCTTCATCGGCCATGAAAGACAATCAAGCCTACGACAGTAATGTATGTGGCAGCTCACATCGTGTAGCTGTACCGATAGTATTGTATGTACATATATATATATATCCACAGTATTGTATGTAGATATATTTATAGCCACAGTGGTATATGTGGATATAACTATATTCACAAGGATGTTTATACATATATCAATATCCACAGTATTGTATATTGATATATTAATAGCCACAGTGGTGTATGGACATATATCTATATTCAAAGAGATGTCTATACATATATCTATATCCACAGTATTGTATATTGATATATTAATAGCCACAGTGGTGTATGGACATATATCTATATTCAAAGAGATGTCTATACATATATCTATATCCACAGTATTGTATTTAGGTATATTTGTAGCCACAGTGGTGTATGGACCTATATTCATATTCACAGGAATGTCTATGCATATATCTATATCCACAGTATTGTATGTAGATATATTAATAGCCACAGTGATGTATGGACATATATCTATATTCAAAGAGATGTCTATACATATATCTATATCCACAGTATTGTATTTAGGTATATTTGTAGCCAGTGGTGTATGGACCTATATTCTTATTCACAGGGATGTCTATGCATATATCTATATCCACAGTATTGTATGTAGATATATTTATAGCCACAGTGGTGTATGGACCTATATTCATATTCACAGGGATGTCTATGCATATATCTATATCCACAGTATTGTATGTAGATATGTTTATAGCCACAGTGGTGTATGGACCTATATCTATGTTTTACTCAAGTGTTACGAGTACTCACACACTGACGTACATCAGCGCGCATAATCTATCTCTTTAGTACGATTGTAATTTGAACTCTCGAAGTGCGGTTTTTATCGGGTTAAAAGTTCTCCTCGAGATAGGAAACTTACATATATACAATATACTAATCCTGATTTACAAATCTCCACTATACTAATCCTATTTTGGATATGAAACTTGTGCTCGAGAGAAATCAGGCGTATTGTGTTTATAACTAAGCCAAAATTCCTTCGAATGCAACACCACTATACCCATACAGAAATATAGCAGCGGCCGTGATTTCACATCTAAGAAAGTGTCAACCCCAGCCGTCACCAATACAAACTGGAGGTCCATTACACAACCCAGCACAGCCACAAACACATCTACGTCCTACCAACCGTACCCCTTTCTGAATGGGAAACTGTCCGGTATGTTAGTGCTAATGATGTATCTGATGTGTTGAAATAAGACTTTGTGTTGTATAATAGTACATTACATGATGTAATGTACTATGAATGTATCCTGAGGCTCTGTGACAATCATCTAGAGGGATATATATATATGTATATATATATATATATAGATATATATATATATATATATATATATATATATATATATATATATATCACTACTAACCTACCTACCTACCACCTAACCTACCTACTACTACT
>NW_014039569.1:18496-23825 GCF_001186125.1 Sphaeroforma arctica JP610 | reverse complement strand
CGTAACTAACTACTATAGTAGAGTAGTATATATATATAGTATATATATATATATATATATATATATATATATATATATATATATATATATATATATATATATA
Source organism: Sphaeroforma arctica JP610 (assembly GCF_001186125.1). Classification (NCBI taxonomy): domain Eukaryota; class Ichthyosporea; order Ichthyophonida; genus Sphaeroforma; species Sphaeroforma arctica. Next base: position 23,722 of record NW_014039569.1, on the reverse strand, counting down.
TCGCGCAACCACTTCCTCGCAACCATACCCATTGCTCAACAAATATCTATCTGGCATGTAGTGCTTCAAGATACTTTCAGTATGTCTTCAGACACTCACAATTGGTGACCTATCATACTACATAATTTAAATGCGGATTGTTGGCTCTAGTCAAACTCAACCACAAGGGTACTTGGGCAGTGGTTGGTTGGCTAGAATCTCTTTCTTCTTAGCTGCCATGCCATCGTTTGCCTTATTCTGAACAAGACTTCTAGCACTTCTTACGTTTTCGTGGATACCAATTCGTTTAAAAGCCTGTTCATCTCCATTATCTCTGCCATGTGGACATTTTCCGAACAGGACCTCTAGCACTTCTTACGTTTTCGTTGCAACTAAATCGTTTAAAACCTAGTTGTTATACCTGTCTTTTCGCTATGTTCCGATCGTATTGAGGTCATCGAAGCTTGCTTGTTGGCTCTGCATTTGGAGTGTGCTAATTTTAGCTTGTTGGCTCTGCATTTGGAGTGTGCTATTTTTAGCTTGTTGGCTCTGCATTTGGAGTGTGCTATTTTTAGATTGTTGGCTCTGCATTTGGAGTGTGCTATTTTTAGATTGTTGGCTCTACATTTAGAGTGTGCTATTTTTAGTTCCTCCATACACTTCATAAGACATTCGCTCACACTTTACTTCTGTGAACAAATTTGCAGCGTCCATCACAGGGCCCACTCCGGTAAGAGAGAAGGCCGAACCCGCCGAACCAAATATGGGAAATCCCACAGCCAACTCGGATATAAATAGATACTCTAATCCCGCCCTGAACAACCTCAATCTCAAGTATAGCTCCGCAAGCGCGAATAGGTATAGCACAGCGTCCGAGCCCAACTTCGGCCGGTATACCACGAGTGATAGGTTTACGACAAACGATAGATTTACGACAAATGATAAGTTTACGACGGGTGATAGGTACACGGCCTCTAGTGCCGGGGAGAGCAAGTTCGGAACACTGGGCGTATCAGATAACCGGCCCAGCGCTTCAACCACTACAGCAGGCCTGTACAACAGTACTAGTACTACAAACACGTACGGGTCAACTACCTATGGCAAGCCCTATGTGAGTGGAGCCAAGGCGTATGACTCTGAGGGCATCGATGCCCAGTTAAAGCGGCTGTACCCGGGCGACAATGCAATGGTTACTAGGTACGTTTGTGGTTGTCTGTCTAGTGCAATGGTTACTAGGTACGTTTGTAGTTGTCTGTCTAATGCAATGGTTGCTAGGTACGTTTGTAGTTGTCTGTCTAATGCAATGGTTACTAAGTACGTTTGTAGTTGTATGTCTAGTGCAATGGTTACTAGGTACGTTTGTAGTTGTTTGTCTAATGCAATGGTTGCTAGGTACGTTTGTAGTTGTCTGTCTAGTGCAATGGTTACTAGGTACGTTTGTAGTTGTCTGTCTAATGCAATGGTTGCTAGGTACGTTTGTAGTTGTCTGTCTAGTGCAATGGTTACTAGGTACGTTTGTAGTTGTCTGTCTTGGTGTGAGTATGTGTGTATGTACGTGCACGCGTCTATACGTGTATGAATCAGGCAATGGAGTTGTTGACACATACTGTATAAACGTATATTGCGATATATTTTACTAACAGCCCGAAAAAAAGGTGTAATCGATACTATCCGAGTGGGCTCGATGGTAGGTTGTCCTATACAGCTTGTTTCCACACTCCCCAGACACCCAGACTGCTACTATGCCCTCTACCGCCACTGACCAAGACACACAAAGCAAAGTCGCGTAGTGAGTACATGACCTGCCTGTCTGTCTGTCTGTCTCTAATGTATGTACCGTTAATAACGTTTTCAATCTCATGGCTCGTACGCTAAATCCAACGTATCATAACCCCCTGCTTCCATCAGTCTCACCCCGGCGCAACCGAAGTATATGGCTAAAGCAGAGCTTGAGGAGGGGATCAAGGAGACGGTAGGCCGGCTTTCTAAACTGGAGAAGCAGGTGAACCAACTCACTGTCCAGATGGAGGCGGCTACCATGGGCGTACCACTGACTGAGCTCAAAGCGGAAAACTTCACTACGGGTAGGTCTGTTGTGTTGGATTGTTATTGTAACCTCGCATGCGCACCGATTGTGTTGCCCTTGTGGTAGTGTGTTCGTGTACGCATGGTATGTATATGTGATCTCGTTACATGCCTAGGTATTGGCCCGTGTCTGTCTAATTTTGTTTCAGATAGATATACAATTGAGGCAAGAACATACTAACAACGGCTTTTTTTTTATGGTCACAGAAGCGATATCACTGCTTCAAGGAATACCGTCTACTGACGATCGCAAGGCGGCTATACGCGTACTACAGGGCCTATCCAAGAAGAGTATAGATGTAAGTGGTGACTGGCGGACAACCGTTATGATATATTATATATATATATATATTTTTATTATTATATTATTATATTGTTATACTATTTTACTTGTTGTATTATTATATTATTATATTATCATATTATTGTATTATATTCTTCTTATTTTGTATATATATATATATATGTGTGTGTGTGTGTGTGTGTGTGTGTGTATATGTATAAATATATATATATAAGATTGTATTAAGCGAAAGCGGAGACTAAGTGTATTCGTGATACGTTGAAGACAAGAGAAAGAATATGCAATGCAAGTGATCGTTTACTTTACGTATGGGTACTTTCATCTTTTCACGGTGATGGTGTTTGTATGAGAGAATCATTTGACAGCAGTTGATGCGAGTGAAAACCAGATATTATAGATGATACAACAATGCGGTCAGTTGCATGCTATTGCGAACCTAAAGCCAAATTAGAGTTTCGTCTACTTATCACCAAATCAGCATATCGCATACTCGTGTATGCATGTTGTTGTTACTAAAGAACTGAATTCGGAGTCTTTAATCTAGACAACACAGAATAACGTTAAAAGGAAAGACTTATACATACCATCACATACTCGTAAACGTAAATGGACAACCGCAAATTATTCTATCGGATGAACTCGAGTCTTTAATCCATACTAACCACAAATACGTTTATAAAAAAGGTATTTATGCCTGCCTGCACATAACCGTATACGTATACAGAAATCCGTATCTTATTTTTGTTCTCCCGATGTGCAGAATGACGACTCCGCAGACGAAACAGCTTATTACGACGCCCCCGAATTCACCACCATCACTCCGTATAAAGGTGGAAGCGACCAGCCTTACACATACACAAGTACCTTTGCACAAGCAGGTAGGTAGGGCTTGTGCTTGTATGCGTGCGTTCCTGTTGTGACTCGCTGTGGTTGCATATATACGTATGTGCGTGCATGTATACAGCAGTATGGGATTGTATGCGTACACACCTACAGCAGTATGGGGTAGGAGTGGTGGAAGGATCTGCTTTTAGAATATATCTTGTTCTGGCAGAATCAATGGTATGTATGCTTATGCTGGGTGTTGGTGGGCTATGTGGGGTGATCAGTTGGCGGTTCTTCGTGGACGCAGACGATATACAAAAATGAGGGCCATGTTCTCATTAGAGGTATGTGCATGTCCTCAGACAAGGTATGCGCATAGGCTGCCATATGTATATATATATATATATATATATATATATATATTACATACCTACAAACTATATCCCAAAGAGTGATCTATTCTGTACACAGATGCATACATTGGTGGAATAAGCCTAGCTATCCATCGCTGAGACACTTTCCCGTACACCCAAGATTCATTCACACACCCAGATCACCTAACACCTATCTATCCCACCCACCCAACAGGCACCTACGCACACACGAACAACAACGAGGGATACACTTCAGCTAATCACCGGTACACGGGAGGCTCGGGTTTCAGCGGTAATCAGGGCTTCGCGCCTACGTTTGGTAGTATGGAACATGCACAGAGAGAGGTGGATAGTGCGGATAGACGACAGCAGGCAGAGGAGAGTGAAGGGTTGCCTTTTGGCATGACTCCGCAGGTGGGTCTACTGCTGTTATGATATATATGTGGATATGTGGATGTGTGAATTTTTGGACGTATGAATGTATGTATGATGTATGTGTTTGCGTGTGTGTATGTATGTATTTATGTAGGTATGTATGTATGTATGTCTGTATGTATGTATGTACTCATGTATTTATGTATACATATAAATATATATACAACTATATAACCATTACCTGGCTTAATCGTTCTCGTACTAATAGCGTGACTGTGTTTACTGTGTACCCTCATATATGCACTCGACCTCAAACAAAAGCAACTCAGATAAAAAGACAGCCGACCGTATAACCTCCACGTTTATAATTATCGTTTGCACATCCCAGTCTAAGCAGGCCTACCGTACTAACAGTGTTGTTGTGCGTATGTGTTGTATCTATCTACCCAGGCACGTGACCTACGCGAGATGCGGCTCAGAAAAAAGGACGACGGAAAATTCCATCTTAACTTACGAGGCGATGGGGAGACCGACAATCAGTACAACACCTACAGCGACGGTCTAAAGTACAACACCGATACAGATCACTTCGACGATGCAGATACGTTTCGAGAACCATTCACTGTTGGTATTAACCACCAAAGCAATACGGACGCCAATGCGTTGGGTCAGGTATGTGGTTTCTGTTGCTGTGTGTATAGAAAATCAAAGCAATATTGTCAATGATAGTTGGAATGGCGGTTTTCCGACGTAAACGTATTTAAAATACAGATGTATTTACGTTTAGTTAGCTTAGAACAGTACTAGTTGTATATATGCCACCTTGACCGGCTGAAGTACAGCAGGCATACAGGACATTGCGATGAAGTGAACGTATTCAGAGTATCCATCGTACTCTCCTCCGAAGCAACAATGACACCAACCCGTTTGGTCAGTATGTATGAGGTTTCTGCCGAGTATATACTTATACGGTAACTACACTATGCAAGTGCAAAGATACATGGAAATAGAATGGATATGGGTACAGAACCAGTGGCAAATCACCTTCAACCGTAGTCAGAAGCACAGCACGGATATGCAAGCTTATGAATGTGTGCTGAATGTTTCGGCGCATCAACCCCTATCAATGATAGCTGCTATAACAATACTGAGCTGATGCTATCTCTTTTGCTTGTGTATGCATATTAGGCATTCAACCGACAATATTATATATATATATGTGTGTGTGTGTGTGTGTGTGTCGTGTGTGTATGTGTGTATATATGTATTTATATATGTATATAT
>NW_014039569.1:6888-15075 GCF_001186125.1 Sphaeroforma arctica JP610 | reverse complement strand
GTGTGGTAGTGTGTGTGTGTATAGTACGTATATATATATATATATATATATATATGTATGTATGTATGTATATGTATATGTATATATATATATATATAAGCGTGTTTTTGTGTGTGGATGTGTATGTATGTGCAAATGAATGTTTGTGCGTGTTTGAACAGAACTATTTATGTTTTCTATTGATGTGCTCAACATCTATACTGTAGGATATTCCTTGCTGATCAGTAAAAACACTCTACCTCCATTCCCAGTCACTCCCGGGCGATCGAGTTCAAACTTCACCAGAGGGTGAGCGGGGGTGCCCAAATAGTAGAAGCACCTTGTGCTTGCAATCGCCAGCGTGTGAATAATCCTTGCATTGGCGATATTTTTAAACATAGGCTGCTTGGTAACAGCATGCGAAAGACGAAAAATAAATAGATAGCTACAGGAGATGCTTCCAGTGTATTGTGTTTTTTTGCTGATTGCATTTTAGCCGAGGCGTATGAGTTAGTCTTTTTTACTTAAGGACATGGTGGCTTGTTTGTGGTGAGACTGGCGACAGGCTGATGGATATGGCTATACGTACACGTTTATTCTGAAACGCATATATAGCCTGGCTTTACAACCATTGTCTTTTGATAAGGTTTCAGTCTCGTGCGTCGTCCATTATTATATACATGCATGCATCATTTCATGAAACAAGGGTTGGTCGGTCAGGTGAACCAATGACACACAGGACTTAAACACAGACTCGGTGAGGTGATCTCATACTCCTAAAGTGTTCTTTTTGGTTCATCGCGAACGCATGTTATGTGCGATGTGTATTTATGTACACTAGACTACACAAGCTATGGTTGATCAACTCCATGATGTACAACGAAAGAAACGACGAGAAGGTGTATGCTGCAGACTATCGCGGTAGAGTATTAATATGTATGTATATCAGCGCGTACTGCATAGACCTACAAATGGAACGTTGGAGCTTTATATTGTACAGTATCGTGAAATACACTATATGCTACGATAAGTTTCTCATCGTATGCACAGTGCCATGCACAGAGTCACAGTCATCTGAAGCGGTGCATACATATGTGCCCTCTGCCAGGATTGAAGATTCATCAGTGGGGCAATAGCTATAAAAATAAACAATTTCTTATGCTAGGGACCGTCCACCACACCACCAACCCACTTGCAGTGCTTGACAGAGCCACGGGCCGCCTGATGCCTTCAACCCTGACCACTGAGTTGGAAAATATTTGTCAGCAGTTGGGAATATACCTTTACCGTTGGCAGGTGTAATAGTAATAATCTCTCGTCGACACCGCCCACCAAGCGGTCAGTCCGTTTGCAGTTCTTGTCAGACCCGCAGTCAGCCTTATGTCCTTATCTCTGTAATCAGTTGCGCGATACTTGTCAGCATGTTAGTCTGGGTATTCTCAGTGAACGCGACGCTCGCGGCTTATAGGACCATCGACACGAGTATTAGGCATGTCACCAGAGATCAGTATTAATATACTAGTATTGATAATATTACTCTTTAATATTCAATGTATTCTACATACCGTCTTACACTATAGGGGTATATTAGGCAATTTCGGATAGTTCCGATTTTCGCGTTTAGAGGATGTAACTTTGCCGCCTTTTTAAATGTCCAAACTTGTCCCATGTGTATTTTGACGCTTGACGCAGTCGGCTAAAGCCTAAAAACACTAGCGTGTATCGTTTTTCTATCAAACGTAGCTGCATTGTTCAAGTTTTATTGATGATATATCAATGAACTAGTAGTTGTGATTTTCATGACTCTCGCCGCTGTTGCGCTCTCAATACCTATTTTGGTTCTCGTTATTGCGCCCCGAGTGCTCGAACGTCGATTATTTGCGCGTACCGGTGAAGAGGGTTCCGCAGAAAATTTTAGGTGATCCACAGTGGAATGTAATGGAATGTCATGAATGTAATGGAATGTAATGGTTCTGTCCTCGATCAACTTCAGTTGATGTATACTATACAAACGCTCTACTGTAGTCGGTACATACTCGGTAGTCTAGTGCCTTTATTTTTTAAGCTATTACCATTGGTTCATCATTGGTCCATCACATATGCCCTTTACTCCACACCTTATGAGAGCAATGGAGCATAGCAACTGCAAATCTAAGATGGTAAAAATCCTGACGTCATGACTTCAATTGTCAATGTGACATTCGTTCGTATGTAAAGTTAAAATAGAATGCTTGATCCTGCATATTTCAGCTCGTGTTCAATATTACTACACACAGCTACTGTCATATCTCGTTCTATACTTTTCCGCACCAGCCTTTGTAAAAGTTCAATTTTATTCGTCGTCATACAATTAGTTCACGTTACATGCATTTGTATTTAAAAATGATAATTGTGATAATTGTGGGTGTATTTCGTACCTAACAAGTTACTTGAAGCGATCCTACGTGTTTTCTATTTGATTTGGTGTAGGTGTAAGTGTGAATATCAGATTAAAAATCACATACACTTCCTGAGGAGGACATGCGAATGAGAATCATGTTTGTGTCATCCAAAAAAAGCCTTAATAAAACTAACATTTTATTCTTGGACCATTAATAATACTTATTTTGAAGCTAGGAGAATACTTCTGCTTCGCAATCTAGATATACAAATATGATTTTAACACAAACAAAGATTTCGACTATTGATTTGCTCGTTCCAATATAGTGATGAGCGTGAGGTAAATTATGCAAGCTGTTGTCACTGTTGTGAGCAGTTTTAGGGTTGTACATTACATATTAAAGCTCTACAGTAACATGGGTACTATAACGAGCGACACCATCTCGACGCGTATATGCATCTAATCTTTTCCGGCTGAGTCAGATCGCAAATATCCTAGACCGGGAATCAGTGATGATAAAATTTCTCTCAATAGGACAGGTTTGTCGTACACTGGGGTGACATAGGCAATTTGGGAGAGCTACGATTCTCACGTTTAAAGAATGCACCTTTACCGCTTTTTGAAAGTCCTAGTTTGCCCCACGCTCTGGCTCAAGCCTGAATACGCTAGTATGCATCCTTTTTTTACATCAAACGTAGCTGCTTTGTTCAGGTTTTATTCATGATATATCAATAATCTAGTAGCATTCCTGTTTTTTTCGCCGCTGTTGCGATTTCTAATCTTATTTTGGTTCTCGTTATTGCGGCCCGAGTGCTCGAACCTCTTTTATTTGTGTGTACCGGTGGAGAGGGTTCCGCAGAGTGATCCACAGTGGAATGTAATGGCTCTGTCCTCAATCAATTTCAGCTGTGGTCCGTATTCATCAACATCACTGGCAACTACTTTAGCAATGTTCTTGTTGTGCTTATCAATCTTGAACTTGAGTGCCCCAAACTTGCCAGAGCAGTCTACAACCTCACATACGTACGGGTTCTTCTCGTACTCTTCAGGGCTACATGGGTAGACGAACTCACCCTCGACCACACTGCGACCTATGACATCACAGGCCCCTACTTCATCAGTAGCCAGTCCACAGGCGAATGTAGGATCACAATGTCCTCCCACAGGGGGGCTGCCGGCCATGGCGCCACACTCTGCACCTACTCCCTGTCCTCCGAAGGGCTTGCCAACGTGAATGTGCCAGTTCATATTAATGCATTCACTCTCTTTGCAAGCGGCGTATAAATCGCTATCGGCATCAAAGATCTTCAAGTTGACGCCCCATTGATGCTGGCTCCCTGATCCTTGAACGTAGTAATCCCTTTTGCGGCACTATTATCAATGTTCATTGTGAGTTTGTGGATGGCCTGTGCAGTGGCAATTATCGCTGCGGTTGCGATGGTAGCTGTGAATTTCATATTTGCGGTTGTTGTGATGTGCAGTGGTCTATGATATGAACAATAAATTTGTGTTCATCTCAGTGTCTCTAGCTAGCCGTGCATGGTGTCTGATATTTTGATATGTCGTGCAATTTGACATTATTGGACCTTGTAAATAGTGAATACCATCATCCACTCAAATATTGTATGTACATTGACAATTTGTCAGGTGTAGTCTGAACAGTTAATATAAAATGCAGATCTCTTTTGAAATTTTTAGATTGCTATTTATTTAAAACAAGATTACTCCAGATATGTCGATAAAAAAAACAGTATTTTGTGCTTTCTCATTGGGTGAATATAGGTCTATATAATTTCTCTACAACTATTTTACTATTGCAGTTCTGTTACCAATATTGCAGTTCCCGTTTTTTGCCAACATGCCCGTAGCTTCCGGAATACTCAGTACAAGCACAATACCGTTATTTGCCGACATGCTCCTTGCGATTGCAGTTTGGGGAGTGGTTGTGGAGGGTATGGCAATGATCATGGTGGAGGTAGAGAATTATATCGTCGAGCGTATCTCCAATGGGCAAGACACCAGATCGAGGTGAGCGCCGCGAACGCGACTTGATATTGTCATTGTCTGTCTTTGTCGTCTTTTCCGGCCAAATCATCGTTTAATTTCGATTTTGAAATGCTTGTTGATAGCGAGGTAGGTAGAGTGCTACCTTTTATCCGCCAAGCAAGAAAAATCAGGTCTAATCAATAGTCACTGGAGGAAGAGTGATGTCAGGGTATGGGGTTAAGAGTTAAGCGTTCAGAGTTTCTAAACCCTTATGCACGCTAGCGCTACAGTTAGTGTTATCCATAAACGTCTTGCGAGAGAGAATCCATGTCTACATGAATATTTACTGTCCGTTGGAGGATTGAAATCAGGGTTTAGGTTTTTAAACCGTAATACTCCTTAACGCTATAGGTAGTGTTATTTATAAACATCTTGCGGAAGGACATGCACGTTTGCGAATAGACACTGTCCGCTGGAGAAGTGATGTCGACAGTATCAAATTACACTGTGGTTGTCAACAATTCTGATTGTCCACAATTCTGATTGTCCACAATTGCAGACAACATAAAATAGCTGCAAAGCACTTGAGCACTCAGTATATACTGAACTACGAGGCTATATGAGGGTTTGGGATTTGGGGTTTAGGGTACGGCTCCCGTGACCTTTCATACCAGTACACTGAATACCCAACAAGACCGCTTTATTCCGGCTGGCTCCGCAGTTTCATGCTATGTGGCTGAGTATGTCTCTGTGATACCGCGCGTTGCTATTGATCGGCATATCCTATACGATCCTATATATCGGCTACTTCTATACGTTTGTGGTGCTGCCGTCAACATTACCCATGCCCATAGTACTCATAAGATTGCTATCTGGCCCCCCGGGGTTTTCTGTAGTCGCATCGGGACCACTGTACGCCCTATTAAGTGTGCCGAGGGCAGCGTGATGTCATGATAAGTAATTGAAATCAGACTAAGTACTCGAAAATGTGCTCAAACTGATGGCCTATGTGAGCAGACATTCTCTAGTTCTACAAGGAATGAGCAAGACAGTCCTCTTGCACTGGCATGCACAACTCTTACAGCTACCACCTCACGCCATGTCTTTTAGAAGTGTTGTAGGGATGGGAAAGGTTTTATGTCATTGTCATACATCCCTGTAGAATCCTATAAAACAGAAGACTTTGCTTTTAGTACGACACTGTGGCTGACGGATAGTGAGACTTCGTATCGCTCACTGCCCAGTGCATGACCAAAACTAATATACGTGAACCATCTCCCCCATTCTGCAGGCTGCGAGTACCAAGACAGCCACCTACAAGGCAAGCAACCCTTGATGGAATCACACACAGACTCATTTATCTAATCGCGTGCAATGATCGACTATACGCTATTGTACACGTAACCCTTGATGGAATCACACACAGACTCCTTTGTCTAATCGCGTGCAATGATAGGCTATACGCTGTCGTGGGTGTAGTCTATCTATAGATAACCACATGGATGATAAGGAAGCGCGAACGAGTACAGATAGAGAGCAGAGCAAATTAGTGTTTACAGTAGAGTATAAGGTTGCCGAGATTCTGGGCAAACAAATACTAGGCATAGTTTGGGTGTCATGAGAACTGCTGGCTAATCAAAAACATCAAATATATGTACAATGTACAAGCTTACATATACACATTTGTAGAGATATATGTCCATACACGTACATGAGTACAAACGAGAATTCAGAGAGCCGCAAAATATACATAGACCTCGACTTACCAGAGTGCACCTTGGCCCAGCGCCAGCAGACAGAGGAAGATGATAGCTATGATATTCGAGAAGCCCAAACAGAGGAACATGGGGATCACCAGACTGTGCGGGATCAGGCAGAGCAGTACATAGGCAGTGAACATACGAATAAAGTAATTGTTGCGAGGGTACATTGGCAATGTCTCTATTCACTCAGAAAACGGTAGATCTTTAGGGAGTGTTAAAGCGCACTGCTGAACTGTGACTCTGTTCGCCGATGTGTGACCTTCCTATGTTTCACATCTTAAACTGAAATGCGAAGTACTGACAGGTGTTGCCTTACATAAAGTGTTGTAGAGACGCTGTAATCATTGACTCTACCACCTGCCGTGGTCCTGCGCCCGTTTAAGGGCATACAGAACCAAATAATTTCTTTTGTGCGAGAAGCAAAGAATTTCTTTTGCGCGAGGGCCTTCACCGTGAGGTTATAATATTGAATCTATTTGCCTATATTGACCACAAAAGGCAATGCCTGATGTCTGACACGACCTATGTTTACAACCGCCTGTAGACAACCAGATGAGCATACGAAGAAGACATATGAACAAAGGTGAAATGACTTTTTTTTTCATCGTCTATGCTGGCATCTTGATTGTAAACGGCGAACTAAGGCCGCTGTTTCTAGTATGTACTTACCGGCTTTCTGACAGGCAACAACTCTAAACTAAAGCCTAAAACACTAAAGCCTAAAACACTAAAGCCTAAAACACTAAAGCCTGAAACACTAAACCCTAGGCCCTAGCCTAGACTGCGTCAAGAATTCATATTGAAGCATGCACAAGCGAATCTCATTTCGCATATGGATGTACAATTCTGAAGGTATGGAAATCCGGCATGCGTGTGACGTGGCCCAAGATTGAGCTATGTATTACCACACATTAGGGAGAAACGGGCACGGGTGCGCGTCAGCGGAAGCACTGGGCAACGGTTTCAGAACAGATGTACACGGTTGCTACCCGGAGCAAGATACCGAACATACCAAAAGTAAAGAATCACTTTCATCCAATTTTTCAACGGTTTCGTAAAATTATGCACTCCCACTCCAATATCGAACGCTTTGTAAATAAGGGGGGCCTCCATGAACATGACGCAGATGCCCACCAAGCTGAGCGCAGGAGCAAAATATAGGGTGTGTCGATACTGTGAGAATAGCACACAAATACACAAAAAATTCTGTATGATACTCAGTACTCAGATGCTTCCCACCCGAGCGACCGCGAATTATAGTATTACAATCTTCAGTGAGCTTCCGCAGAAGATGTAGATATAAAATGTTCATACGGCAGACAACGTTATAAAACAAATGACAATCAAAAAGAAGTAGTGGTTAACAGCCAATTCAAAGGCGACGAGGTACGTAGGCGGGTGGGATCTGTACAGCCACCGTCCCCTGCATACATCAGGAACAGAGTCGAGTTACACATACATAGCTCACGCTTCTTTACGTCCCCCGAGGACAAAAGTATGAGTGAGCACGTGCTGTTTCACAGATGCGTGCCTAAGCTCGGGTTAGATGAACCTACGAGTCGATTACGTATACATATGTGTGTGCCTATATGAACGTATATATCGGATACGCATTCGCTTGATTGTTTGGAGACGTAAAACTAGTTGAAAATTAAATACAACAACACATTCAACGGGGTACAGAACGTTGAGTAACTTATCACCGCGTGAGCACGACAAACTGTCCGCCAAAAGTTTCCATATCACATAACCACTCATGCACACATATAATTTAAGACAACTTGCTTATCACTATCATGACAATACACTAATCTCTAGAACTTAGACAATAATACATGAATTTATCCCCTCTATCATTCTTCAACCTCTACGAATCAACTTACATGATGTAGACGCCGACCAGGATGCACAGCACCGAAACTGAGATACAACTGAGAATGCCGCATATTACCAGACCTGAAAGAAAGATTAGAGAACATGTATATCGTTACTGACACGCACGATATATATATATATATATACATATATATATATGTATGTATATATATATATATATATAGTATATATGTATATATATAT
>NW_014039569.1:0-5698 GCF_001186125.1 Sphaeroforma arctica JP610 | reverse complement strand
GTTTACGGATCCATAATAAACGAAGAATCCATCGTACTCATTGATTTGATAGTTATTTCATATTGGAAGTTGAGTTCTATCAAACCTGAAGGAGATTACTCGATAACTTAGCACGGATTCACAGGGTGAAAATGGCCATCTTGGCAAGGTTTGGGTAGAAATCAAAGATTGGCATGACCTTGTACTAACCTATTGCAGCTATCGTCCCAAAAATGGATATGAACGGCAAGAGAAATGTGCGTATTATAGCATCGGAACCCATTCTGCGACAATCCCGTCGTATATTTCGTAACTGTCCGTTGGTGATATATGAATATCTATCTTCCAACCTGATCTCTATAACATCTATATATTGAAAAATAATAATTTTTAAACTACGGAATGTAAAAGTGTTCACTAAATATTTTAAAAGCTATTTACTAAATCGAGAACAGAATGACACGTCGTATTTATTTGACACGTCGTTTTATTTGACACGTCGTATTTTTAACACGTCGTATTTATTTGACATGTCTTTGACATGTCGTATTTTTATCACGTCGTATTTATTTGACACGTCGTTTTATTTGACACGTCGTATTTATTTGACATGTCGTATTTATTTGACATGTCGTATTTTTAACACGTCGTTTCATTTGACATGTCGTATTTTTAACACGTCGTATTTATTTGACACGTCGTTTTATTTGACACGTTGTATTTATTTGACACGTTGTATTTATCTGACATGTCGTATTTATTTGACACGTATTTTTTTAACACGTCGTATTTATGTATTGATTTGACACGTTGTATTTATTTGACACGTTGTATTTATTTGACACGTCGTATTTATTTCGGGTTGTCAAATAATCTTGTCGTATGTATGACCTACTACTCACCAACCATCAGTCGCCACTGCTCAGTCACAACAGCCAGCCCAACTAATGTATGTCCCGTAGAAAGTAAACCCCCACTCCCAGAGTCCCATCACTCCACCAGTCCCCAGACCCAGGGCCCAGGCACCAGGTCAAACCAACGAAAGCTCAGTGGATCCAAATGTATACAGGCCATTATTGTCCACCTGACAAGCCCACACCAGCGGTTCTTAATTAGAGCTTTCGGTATCCATGGCAGATCAATAGCAAGTTATTGCACGGGCAGATCCTACCGATTAAGTCACAAATACCGGGTGTCCGGCTTTATATCAAAGTTTTGTCATATTAGGAATGCATCGTACCTTTGTACAATTAATATAAAACGATATATCATCGGATAGGCGCTCTGTTATTGAGGATTGTTAAACACAGAAAAATACTTTTTGAACATACAAATAAAGGATGATAAATACATCCTAAATCTAGATCAAGTAGTTTTATTTGAGCTACCCTATCGCAGCAGCAATGGAGAAAGGGTTTTAGGGTTTTAGGGTTTAGGGTTTACCTCTACAAATGCAGCATTAAAGCAATGACACAACGGCACATCCCTTGATTTCTTCGAAGCACTTGCAAACAAACATATACCGGTGTACCACACCCGCCTACTTAGCAAGAACATACTTGCCCGGCCGAATTGAGTAGCCAAAGCGCTGTAATTTTTAATCCTAATATTCGGTTGTTGCCCGCTCTCGCACCAGCACACGCACCCCAAAATTCACATGGACACAGACCTAGCGGACCTAGGTCACTAAATAGTTTATTGTATTCCAATACAAAGCTAGCTACAGCGCTTACGATCCACCACTCCATGGGATGGGATATGGTGTGCTTTATCATTAATGTCCTGGTTCAATGTGTAAGCTTATGCGGTCTTTATGTTTACGCTAGGCTATCGATCTTCTTGTGTGCGATGGCGTCCAGTTCTTTGTGTATTGAGTCGTGCTCTTTCTGCACCCGCTTTTCAGCGGCTCGAGCTTCGTCCTTTGGCAGATTCGCGTGTTTGACTTGGTCCATCCCTGTGTGCACGTAAGCGAGTAAGCGACAGGGTTAAGAGATCACGTTCAAAATGTGCACAAGTTCACACACTCTTGAGATAGGGAATCTCAAGTGTATATAGATATATGTGTAAGAAATGTGTATATAATCGCTCGCTTACTTTGGTCCGATCCCTACAAGCTCAACGTGCCCACCCGAGATGTCGGTGCGAGCATCAGAGACACCAAGTTAAAATTTTAAAAAAGGTATATGGCGACAGATGATCAGGACCCTCAACACAATGAGTAAAGTATTCGTACGAGTACACCTACTGACACTTGGGGTGGATTAGTCAATGGCCAGGATATAAGATACATGTGGCCGTGCACAATACCGCCACTAATAAACTTCATACGCACACGTCTTCCCACTCTGATACGACAACCTGTGCAAGAGTTACCCACGCCTTTCACATGATTACGCACAGAAAGTGGATATACCTTTCCCTCGGGCACCTCGCAGATTGACCTTAGCTCTCTCTGCAATCTCTTTGCACTTCTTGATAAGGGTCTGGCGTGTTTCTTTAGTGGTCCTGCGGAAGCGAAGGAACGCACACAGAATACGAAAGGTTAGTACGACTGTAATATAAATACAATAAAACACACACACACACACACATACACACATACACACACGAAAGATAAGTCCGTGTATACTCCTCTGCCGTACACTATAAATTTCAGTGCTGAAATGACCGATAAGCCCGAATGGGGTCTCAGTCAGCACAATTACTCTGACAACCAACGGCTACACACTGGTTTGTTGTCCTGCTGTGCTAAAGCTAGCGGTCAGTGCAGCGACAGTCTTCAAAATGAACCACACGCTCTGCACATATATCACAAGTCCATTAATGGATTCACATCGATACCACAACACGCTCTGCACATATATCACAAGTCCATTAATGGAGTCACATCGATACCACAACACGTTCTCCACATATATCACAAGTCAGTCACATTGATACCACAACATGCTCTGCACATATATCACAACTCTATTAATGGAGTCACATCGATACCGCGTGCATCGTGCATACAAATGAATGCCTGGCACTACGTTTGTGCGCTATTCCCACAGTAGAGTGTGGCGATAAAAGCCTCGCAATGAAATATAATATCATCATACGCCTTGAAATGTATGGTTCACCAACACTGGTCAGTTATTAGAACCTTCTTAAGACACAGATACTGCACTCGCAGAACTGATGACTGAGAGTCAGTAACGACACACAGTCCCCGCCCCAACTCCATACATATAATCACACAGAAGCTGCGCCCGAGCCCGGCGGTACTAAATCACACATCACAACACCAACAAACACGCACACGCACAGGCAGGTCCAGTTGACACATACTTGGGTATAAGCACTTTGGTATTAAAACACACAGCACAACACCAAAAAACACACACACGCACAGGTAGGTCCAGTTGACACATACTTGGGTATAGGCACCTTGATCATTCCCTCGTCTGCGATGTCTGGGTTGAGGCCCATGTCAGCCTCAAGTATAGCGCTGACCACATGTGGGGCAGACTGAAGTGAGAACGTTCGGTGATTAGACAGATATACACAGCTAGTAGGATCTGTTCAGGCCCACGCACAATGGTATACGTGCAACAATTGACCAGAGCTCCGTATCGGAACTGAATACGTACCCGCCGGGCTTAACTGTCACATACTAATACTACTTGCTAGACGTGACATTCGACACTGTACTTTGGTTGGTCTGTATGTATATTGTATATTCCTGTACACGCACAAGGTCAACCCTTCATCCTGATCTCTCTCGCATATTCTTTAGAGACAATATCTGCATAAAGGAGCTCGTGTTTATATAAACATACAAACCATTACATATTCACGTATATAATGCCACGCCGAGAGTAACGATGGGTATATATGAATATATACACTACCACCTATCTACCTGTGTTAGCACACCAATACGTCATAGCACCTGATCACCACTGCTGTCCGAACTAGCAAGTGGTTATCACCACTTTTGTCTAATTGCAGCTTCATACACCCTGCACCCATGTTGATTCGTATCTTCACCAACAAATAGTTGTGGACACAAATATACAATCACATGCATATGATACCATACACACAATCACACAATCACATGCATATGTTACCATACAAACAAATACACAATCACATGCATATCTTACCGTACACACAAACACACAATCACATGCATATGTTACCATACACACAAATACACAATCACATGCATATCTTACCATACACACAAATACACAATCACATGCATATCTTACCATACACACAAATACGCAATCGTATGCATATGTTACCATGTACAGAAATACACAAACACATGCATATGTTACCATACACACAAACACAATCACATGCATATATTACCATACACACAAATACACAATCACATGCATATGTTACCATACACACAAATACACAATCACATGCATATGTTACCATACACACAAATACACAATCACATGCATATCTTACCATACACACAAATACACAATCACATGTATATGTTACCATACACACAAATACGCAATCGTATGCATATGTTACCATACACACAAATACACAATCACATGCATAAGTTACCATACACACAAACACACAATCACATGCATATGCTACCATACACACAAATACACAATCACATGCATATGCTACCATACACACAAATTCACAATCACATGCATATGTTACCATACCGAAGGGTCGTAACAACTGATCATGACTGTCTTAGGGTCGCGCACCGCCACCTGCCCTATCTGGAAACAGCGTAAGCGATACATAAACAGAAATATATGAGAACCGACTGTATCGAGAATTGCACCCAACACTATGATGCGAGTGTTCGCAGGTAGAAAATTGAGAGATGTGCAGACGAGATTAATGGTATCTCCTCTCCCGGTTAACGGCGCAGGTCACTGTGAGTAGCAATGGGACCGGCACTGGATAACTGAATAGGAATTGTATGAGTGTTTCATACTTTTGTCTGCCCGTGCAAGTTGACCGCGCCATGCACCTAGTGTGTGGCTGGCTGAGGCTGTTGTGTGGTTGGTTGAGGCTGATGTGTGGTTAGTTAGTGCACAACCCGGATACAGCTAAAGTAGACGAACCTGAGACAGGCATGTGCTAGAGGCCCTGCAAGATTAGAGTGAATGGGGGGCACAGTAAGGCCCAGTTCTTGTACTGGTAAGATTGTGTACCAAATAATTCGGACTCGGATGCAACCTAAAAATTGGGCTCGCACACAGGGTGGCGGTAGAGTCCCAATAATTGAGAACCGACGATAGGCACACAACAGGTCCAATTCTTGGCTCCAGAATACACCAATGACCGTATTTTACTTGCGAAAGCAAACACAACACTTATTCAACCGCACTATACCATAAGTCACAATCAACGCCAAAGCCAACGGGTACAGGAGACGACTGCTGTGCTCTTTCTTGCTGCACACTGGCTGCAGATCTCACTAACTCAATCGATTCGTGAGCTCACACTAGCACACTTATACCGGTTCGAATACATGTACTGCCAGAATGGTGTTGACCAAATAGAGTTGGCTATTGAAGTTTTACCTGGCACTCTACTACATAGGGCACCTTACACTGGAAGCACAAACCAACGATGGCATGTCTATGCGAACGAAACAAAACCGGAAGGCCAAGGATGTTAAAGCGAAAAACACCTCACTTCAAATACATACAGCTGAGAAGTATATATGAGTATG
>NW_014039570.1:24886-27381 GCF_001186125.1 Sphaeroforma arctica JP610 | reverse complement strand
ACGAGATTGTTCTGACGTTTCAGCTGTGTGAGGATGAATATGATATATATTGCGCAGATGAATGGGATATGTTTTGTGAATGGGATATGTATTGTAGGTGATCTGTGCGACGATGAATGGTATATGTATTATAAGTGGTGAGCTTGTACAACGCTGAAATTAATGGGACAAGTAGATACCCTTTGTACTGTATCTGATATGGTGTCCACTCTGAGTGCTTTGCTAGGCAACCACGCAAGGGATAATAGCTATTCCTCACTGCGTTGCTAGGCAGCCACGCAAACATACACAACCATAGGTATTAACCATGGATATACTTGTGGCATTATCTGTATGAGAACGGAGAGAAGACTTACCGTATCAGCCTCCCAGAAGTCCTTCAATTGATTGTTCAAGCAACTGAGTGGGGTGCGGAGGAGATACAGTTGTTAGCATTGGCAAATGGGCCACAACCCCAACCGAATGACTATACAAGGAGCACGCGTGTGTAAATATAGTCCAACACTCTTAGGGGGTATGGCAGTGCGTATAAGAATACAGTATACTTTGGTACTCATCGACATGTTTGGCTTGTGTGTAGTGTACATTCCTGGTTTGTTAAATGTTTTTTAAATGTAACGCATTGAATATAGATTATATCGTTGTGGTAGGTCTGGTGAGTGGTCAGAAGATACACACGCACAAAGAAAAAATACTGCTCTGGTGTAAACTACGGTCGTATTGCATATATCTACTCATATGTAGGTATATATCTACTCATATGTAGGTATATATTCACGCATATGTAGGCATACATCCACTCGTATGTAAGTATATATCAACTCATCTATAGGTGTATATCCACTCATATCTAGATGTATACTAACTCGTATATAGGTATATATCTACTATATGTAGGCTTGTATCCACCCATATATAGGTATATCCCAACTACCATCATTACGATACTTCCATACACTTACTCGCCCTTTGCGCGGCCGCAGCGCTCGCCTTGGTTTCTGAATGCGTTGTGCGACACTCCCACTGTGTTGCACACACTACCGTCCAGTCCCACAAGGAACTTATCCACCAGCATCCAATCATTTGCACCGTTCTAAAAATAGAACGAATGGTGGATCGTTACCATTTATAGAATAGTGGGGTGGCAGGATAGTGACAATGTGATCATAAGTACAATAGCTTACGCACTAGCAGCATATATCTTAGCGAGACGTTTTACTTCTGCATGCCCAAAGGTGTGAGTGTATGCGCGGTTTTGGGATTTGAGTGCGAATGCATGGTTTGAACTTGGTGTATATATGTAAATATATGTATCTATATATATATATATATATATAATATATATATATATATGTGTGTGTGTGTATACTTTGCTTACACTATACGACATGAGTCACATACGACATTCTGCTCATTGACGACATTGGGTGGTGATGGGATGGACAGGTACTTATCCGACAATTGTCTGAAGGCCGTGGCCGGTGCAAACTCGCCCTCAAACACCGCAGTCAATGAACCGTCTAGGGAGCGGTCGCCCACACGCTGCGGCCCAATTCTAATGTCGTCGGTCTGGTGCAAAAAGGACCGAATGATGAACGGAAAGACGGGACAGATAAGTGTAAATGAGGAAGATATAGGCAGGTGTGGTGAGAAAAAGGGACGAATGGTGTGAGAAATCAGGACAAAAAAAACGAAGAAAGATGGGAGAGGCAAATGTAAATGAGAAAGATATAGGCAGGTGTGATGAGAAAAAGGGACGAGTGGTATGAGAAAACAGGACAAATAACGAAGAAAGACGGGAGTGGTAGTGTATGGTGAATACGCGTGACTCGTTACATTGCAATTTGGTTCAAGCACACGGGCCACAGTCCAATCAGATAACAGGAACCACAATGCGGGGACGACTGTGTGCACCTACATGTAGGTAGCCGACTGTGTGTACCTACATGTTGGTAGCCCTACGCATTGATGGCGGATATGGCACCCTGCACACTGGCATCTCTGCATGTGTATCAACATGAATACTATACACACACTCATGTCATCATACGTATACTAGTTGGCTGAGCCACGTGGCACCGACCCACACTTGCTTTATGTGGTGATATTCATAGATACCACCAACCACACATGGGCCTATGCATATATGTAACTATATCACTCAAGTATACATTTGTGCACCTAGATTGCATGCACATACATATACGCATACCTTCCCACACACATACATATATACACACCTTCTCGTACTCGCCTGTATCGTTGTTGTACTTCTCCACGTTGACAGTGATCTGGAAGTACTGCTGAGGAGGGGACAGTGAGTACAGGGAATACGCCAAGTCATCAAACCGTAAGCTGTGCAGGATATAATTGAAAGAATGAGTTAGTTGGTCTTTTGATGGTTTCACGTTGAAGTGAGTGGACACGAAAACGGAAATCGTCCAATGTATATGTATAGTTCAACGATATACGCATATATGTCTATGATGTGTATC
>NW_014039570.1:17967-23638 GCF_001186125.1 Sphaeroforma arctica JP610 | reverse complement strand
CTCTACACCTAGCATCTCGTCTCTGACACACACAACAGTAGTCACAACTCACAAAGTGCACCCCCACTCACCAATGAGCCGATGCTTGATTGCTGAAGATGTTTCCACAGTCAATGTCGCTGCGGAAGATATCGCCGTTCTGCCCAAATGTGTCACAGGAGCAGCAGAAGCCCTGCATAGTCGTACATGTAGTGGAAGAAGTGTGTACTATATTTTCTTTAGTTATTATTTCATACTACGTGCAGTGGTTAAGTACATGTTTCATATGTCCACGTACGTGTTTCTTGGAAGTTCAAATGTGTGACAGCTGCAGCGGAAGCTCTGCCATGCTTTGTACGTAATATGAGGAGTGTGTATTCCATGGTTCCTAGTAATTATTTAGATAGATAAGCATAGTATATGTGATAAGTATATGAGAGTGTGTATATATGGTCGATTATGTGTAGCTTTCCTGCCCAAAGGTGTCACGGGTGTATACATTGCCGTACATGACGTTTTATACGCTGAAATAAATGATAGACGTATGTTGGTGCCACGCAGCAAACACGTAACACGCTAAATACCAATTGTACCAATAAGTCATAAGTGTTGGATTGATTACTACACCATTGTTAACAAAACAACAAAACCAATAGATAGTCGTATAGACCGAGTAGCCCATACGTGCTTGTCACAGCAACAAGAGTAGTAGGTAGACCAAACCCTTACTGACAGAATACATACACCCCTATAAACCAAGCAGAGCCTCAGCGGCCACTTGCAGACTACTTAGCAAGAGAGAGAGACCTATAGTACCAGTCGATAGTGAACACGGTGTGTAGGGCTTGCTATATAGTCTACCGTATGGCCTAGTCGCTGTGAAACGGCATACCTGACTCTCTGGCACCTGCACGTTATTGTTCTCGCGGTCGATGAAGACTCCGCACGTACTGTCGGTGCTACCATCGTCAATACAGCGATCGAACACCCCTCCCGCAATACTGAGTCACCCATGTGTGTATTCATGTGATTGGTCATAAGTTAGTGCGTGTTCGTGCAAGTATATTTGATGTAGCTCACACAATCCTTCTATCTCCCAAAAGGGAAAGCCATACAGAGGCATCCTTGCCGCCACTCGATGGCACCAGCCATGATGAGAAAGCAACAACATAACAGAGCTTACACCCGTGAACTGGCGGAACCTCGGTGTTGCACCACAACGACACAAAAATAAAAAAACTATAAATAAATAAACATTTAGCGGATCAGAGTTGCACTCATTTTATACTGAAGTTTTTTTTTCTGTTGGCGTGTATCGTTTATGTCAGCTGACTTTTGTGACAAGTTCAGGTAGGTTGACATCAGGTTATGCGTAGTGTAAGTTTTTTTAGATGTAGACATGCTGAGTTCAATTGGATTAACAATTGAATATGCCGATTCGTACAGTTCAAGATTTTTAAAAAATATCTTAAACATGCACATAATCAGAAATCAGTCGTATTGTATCCTTAAAATACAGATGCGCACTTTAAATAAATACGCCTTGTACATGTGTGACATACGCAGTATTCTATTGCATCATTGTCTGACGTGGCAGTTAATTCGCGAGAGGAAAAATATATCAGTGAACTTTTAAAAACAGAATATCAGCGCCCATTGTTAAATATGACCAGTGTTATTGCGCTTTGAAGCACGCAGGTGTATTCGCAACCGTGATCCTATGATATATCCGATCTGCCGTCTTCATTTATTGTGACATGCTATCTGTGTTTTAATTAAATAAAGCGCATTGCTTATTTGTGCCGGTTGTGAGTACAGCACTCGTAAACAAAGAACAATAGCAGCAAAGGATACCTACTCGAGATCTATTTTGTAGTTGCATTCCACATACCACAGTTGGAATGCATACTTTGGACATCCACGTATAGGGTCACTTACATTTGACGACAGAATGCTTAGTGTGTTAAATATATAGTTATGTATGAAACGCCACCAACCCATCTTCGGAGGGAGATTTGGCTCGTGCCCTCCATTGCGTTCAACACACATATACACCACCGTCACTGCAGCCTACCTTGCTTTCTCGATGATTAGCTCATAGGGTTTGTTGTTGACATTCTGGACGTAGTCCAGCGCATACAACAGAAGGGGTTGCGACTTTTGGTACGTAATACGTATAGGGGCGACGAGTGTTCTATTTTCCCCACTCACAACTGCTTCGTTCACTATGACCTCGATCGCATTTGTTGGTCCCTAAATGTCCAAATATAAATAATGGAACACGTTCTGAATGGAATTTTGAATTTTACAGGTGACAAATTGATACATGATATCCAAATTAGAACTGCCGCACTATATATACACTCAGAATAGAATACACCAAAAACTGAAAAATCGAGGAAAAGCAGCATATGCCTCAATGCTACGCACACACACCTACAGCAACGCCAGGTCATACTAGCAACAAAAGTCTGTATTGCTATCTACTGTCGTGCCAGGTGCTCCCCCTCGTATAGCAACTATAATACTTACCAACTATATCTACTACAGTGTAAAGTACATGAATGGACATATAATCAACCTGGCCACCAGCCACAGTGACAGAAACGACAATCTTGTTTTCACATGTCGTTGTTCCTGCTGTCATTGGGTCTACGCCTCCGTCCGCTACGCATTTCTCAACTTCGCTTTTGGCGATGATACCCGCTTTTACGCCACTTATGAGTGCTGTATTTGGATATAGACATATGCAAAGTGATCAATTATACGTATGCACGGTTTAGTCAGCCATATATTGTACTTATTTCTCTCGTTTCATATCTACAATTGCAGAGATATCCCATGAATTATAAAAGTTCGATGTGGATACAAGTCACAAAGACAACTGATAAATATATCAGTCATTAAAAATAGATTTGTTGGCACACCTGTCAAGATTATGATAATAGCGCACAGTGTGGACACTGGGCAGATCATCCGTTTGGTGCTTGTATGCATGTTAACGGCACGTGCAGTTGTTGTAGCCTATGTATCTTGGTATAATATGTAGCCTGTGAGCGATGACTTTGTGTTTAATGATGAAAACTAAAGCGGTGTACGCCTGCGTTGCTAGTATTAAAGTTGTATCCGCAACATAAGTTCATAGCTACACTATCGCAAACTAGAATCAAGTCACCGTTCCAACCCCCCTCTCCCCTTGAATTTAGGTCAAGAGGGGCAAGAAGCACACAATCTTGTCTCCACGAATGATTCATGGGCGATGGTTGCTATATGGTCTTCCGACTTCGTCGATGCTCACGCCTACAATTACGAAATTTATTTTTATCGTGGGCACTTAATTCAAATAAAATAAATAATCTCCTCGCTTGGTTGCCATACAGCAAAAGTTTGGTTCATATCAACACTTGAGAAAAGGATTTTGGCTTTTTGGCTTTTCACAATTGAGCTATTTGACTTTTCGAGCCGATTAATTGACGAATCTAAATTTTAAAAACTAATAATCACGGACTCGGAGTCAGTGAATCAGTGATCTCAGTTCCCAATTCCCACTGTTCCTACTCTACTAGAGGGACTAGGGCGCGGTTCCCACTTCCCAGTTCCCAGGGCATTTTATATATATTTGTTTTTTGAAAAATAGAAAGACAAAAGTATACTTGAAAAATAATACTAAAAACAAATATACCAAGTAATGTTGAGTACTGCATAAATACCAATCAAATTTTGAGCACGTTATAAATATCTTATTTTTTAGATTTTAGGTTTTCTAAACCTTAAAATCGGCAGCGGAGAGCCCGGTAGATTTCGGTTATAAGCTACAACTGTTGCAGTTTTGCCAGAGATATTGTTTTTTTTTTAAATATATATGTTTTTTAAATATTCGAACTTTTTTGTTTTGTTTTTATATATAAAAAATTCAAAATTATGTAAACTAAGAAATATTTAACAAGGAAGCTTTGCGGTTTTTAAAATAATAAGTAGATGGCTAAATAAATATGATTTTTATTTATTTCACATAAATATTTAATGTTTTGTTTTTGGGTTTTTAAAACAAAAAACAAAAAAACAAACAAAAAAAAATCTGCGATCGTCCAGGGAACAAGGTGGCTAATTACAATATCAACCACTCGCTCGAAATATCAAGCAGGCTCGATTCCGATGTACAGCTCCGATGAAACCGCCACGATATATTGTACTATACGTCTTGTGCGTACAATACCGTTAAGCTACACGATATAACTTTCATTCCGCTCAGGATACCGAACTGATACAATAAAAACTTTTCTCATGACAGCTGTGCATTGTTTCATGTATTTCCTCCACCCGGATCTGAAACTTGTATCCGTCCATGGGGAATTATATGGTTTCCTGGATTATAGCTGACCATCATAAAGTCCGTGTAAGTGAGATCGCCTCTAACTTCGAACCTATTTAATTACCTGCTTGAGAAATATGGCATATTTTTAATAGTTTTATCGAGGAACATTGTCCACAACTACTTTATTGCAGAATTTAACTAAATACGAAACCTTCGTCGTATCTAGAATGATTTGGCTGCGTGTTTTCGTAGTCAGCTGTGTAATTATTGAGCCTGGAATTTTCTGGGCTACTATAATTTAAAAGCATACTTTATTAATAACAACGATAAGAATCTGTCTTTCATTGTCAATTTGATATAGGTTCTATAAATTTGCTGGCGGATGGCAGTGGTCAGTTTTTCGAAGCAGAGATCAAGTATTTCAATCTTGTTGTCTTTTGAGAATATGACAACTCTATATTGTATAGCACCTATACTCAAAGGCACATCGTACTACATAATGCTTAATTGAGCACATTGTAGCCCTGCTCTCAGAGGCTGTACAACCGCTAATACTTGATATACAGATTCCAGTAATAACCTATTGGCCCGCGTCTCAGCACTACATCATCACGTTCAGTTTAGTATCTAAATCATAGCTACCCTGACTCTATAAAACACGATCGAGCATCACCCCTCTAGCAGCGTAGTATTGCAAATCCAGTTAAGGTAACATATAATAGTTATAAATTTCCATTCGCAGCGATATCATAGGTGGGTGCCTTTGAACGATGATTCTGTCGTGTTTGAAAATTTCATACAAAGAAGCTCTTTGATATTCATCATACTTAGATTATGAATATGTACGGGCTCAAATAAGTTCGTATTTATCGAGAATGTATATGTGATGATGTGGCAATCTAAAATACACTAGATATTAAATTATAGAATAAGGATGGCTGTCTCCCAGCCTGCTACACATACTCGATGTGCCGTACCTCTCTATACACACCTCAACGAAAATTCGATCTACATATAATGTTGATTCATTCCCAAAAAAATCAGCAGAATACTAACGTGAAATATAGCTGGGTACTATGACTTTGTCGGAAAGCTCTAGAAAGCACGACATAGCCAGCCATTCGTTGTATCTAATTACCTGGTTCCACATATACCAAAATAGCGAGGTAGCACAAATTGAATCCTGATACAAATATGCTACATTATGCTTCCCTAATATCTGTAAATACAAGAAGAAGAGAAAAAAAATGTAAGCATATCAGCCATATACCAAATTAATATGTATGTCTGCTTCCATATATTCATATACCGAAGATCATCAGAAACCTATAATATTTACTCTTTTTACATTTGTAGTTTATGCCGGGAACTATTCTC
>NW_014039570.1:13590-14857 GCF_001186125.1 Sphaeroforma arctica JP610 | reverse complement strand
TATATTGTTGGTATGCTGTTGGTATGTTGTTGGTATGTTGTTGGTATGTTGTTGGTATGTACATACAAAGGAGATTAGAAAGGTGTACGTGGCGTATCCTTGATTACAGTAGACATTATTTCATCATGCGAAGGTATGGGCTTCAAGATGATCTGCGCTTTATTATGTGATCTATTTCGATTTCCCATTCACATACGAATGGTTCGTGTTATTTCGAGCTCAACCATTTTCAAGAGCACACATGCTCTTACTCAGACTTGAGGCAATAACAAGTACTTGCATTCGCAAGAAAATCCATCGACATTCACATTAGTGTGTGATTGGTACGCATGTGTGAATTTCTCAGATTTAACCCTAAACCCCAAACCCCAAAACGTGTGCTAAATCTTCCGTCACATCCCATACGAAACCCTGCAGACTCTACTCGAATCGGGCAAACTGGGCGAGCTCATGACAGTCACGTACAACCATCTCAAGCCCAAATGGGTGCAGAAAGAGGGCCAGGACACCCCCTGGAGGTTATTACCCAAACACTCGGGCGGAGGACTGGTCATGGACGTTGGGGTGCATTCGGTTGATATCATTGACTTCCTGATTGGTCCTATGAGAGACATACGCGGCACTGCCACCAAGTATGTTGTGTGGGTTGTTGTGTGCGTATCTATTATTCAGACTACCGGAGATCAGCGTGTTGTGTATATACAGTGTTCATTTATTAGTCTACATAGATGCATGTATTTATGTATGCGTATGTATATGTCTATAACCTATGTACAAATGTTTATTCGTCTGTCTAATCCGTAGGTGTATATTCCTTTCACCTATGCACAAATATTTATTTATCTGTCTACATAGATGCATGAATGTATGTATGTATGTGTAGGTATATGCCTATTCGAGAGGGGGTCTGGTCATGGAGCAGGAAGGCTTAATTTGGATTGTGCACTTGCGATTTGAGTCCTATTTCAGATATAGGTTTTCGGGTTTAAGAACACATCAAGAACTTGATGTCATTCACTTTCCATGTTCAATGGAACAGACTAACATATAGCCACGCACGTAGATAAATCTAAGAAAGTACTTATAGTGTATAAATCCAAATATATATAATACTATATAGATCCATATACATATATATATATATATACACTACTATATTGATCTATATATATATATATATATATATATGTATATACATATATAGATACCAAATATATATATACAAATACATCCTTATTATGTTCTCACACTTCTCAATGTTATTCGT
>NW_014039570.1:11045-13310 GCF_001186125.1 Sphaeroforma arctica JP610 | reverse complement strand
CATATATAGGATCCAAATATATATATACAAATACATCCTTATTATGTTCTCACACTTCTCAATGTTATTCGTATTATGTTCTCATACTTCTGTTTGTTCTGGAAACGTAGGAGAGACGATTCGTCGTTTGTGGTGGAAGACGATGTGTTCTTTACGGGCAAATTCGGCGAGAAAGGTAACACAACCACATGTTGTAGGGTTTTAGGTAAAGGTAATATATATATATATATATATATATTATTAGTATTGTATACATGACGTAGCTTTTTACAATACAATGATACTTACGTGATACTAAAACTCTAACCTCTATACATTGCATTGACACGTGCAACCATACCTTCTCAGGGGAGGTCAGTATGAAGTGGGACTTTAACGGCACATCCGGCACTCATAAGGACGACATAGTCATCACAGGCTCTCGTGGTAAGATGTACCTCTCCTGCTTCAATTACACACCCATCTGCGTCGAATACACCACCGTACGGGACCTCGAGTCCATCCGCGAACGCGTGCAAAGCAAGGAGGAGCATGTATTCGAACGTCCTGAGCACGCACACCAGGGGTTGGTGCAGCTCATATGCAACGAGCTCAGGGGCGGGGAGGCCAGCCCCAGCACGGGAGAGAGTGCGATACGAGTGGCCGATATTATGGACGATGTTTTGAATGAGTTCTATGACGGGAAGCGACGAGAAGCGTTTTGGGAATAGACGGATGGATAGGGGAAGGTGACTAAGCTCAATACACCACAGGGTTATATATATGCACTACTGTTTGAGCACATGATCACTTGTAGCTAAGCTTGTAGGCTTGTTCTGATTCGGGACACCCTGTGGCCCTAGGTTGTACTTGAGGGCAGCCCCTGCACAGGACCACAGCACAGCCAATGGGACATATGCTTGTAACGAGCACGTGTAACTCGCAGAGGTATTCACACTGAACGTACCGTAAGGCTATGGCGGATATGAGCCAAGGCAACGAATGAAGCAACGCGTACTGGACTTAAAACTTAGTAACGCATCGCTGCTATGTATCGCAGTAGGGGCAATGTAGGCTTAAACGTATTAATGCAATACCAAAATTGAGTATCTTTTAGGCGTAGACAGAATAAATTACTACCGCTATTTTTCATGAAAGCCAGCAGACGAAGGAACAGATACCGGGTCAAAATAACAGAAAAAATACGGCAATATATCGTAGTTGTCTTTTTAAGGACCTAAAACAAAAAAAGTAGTAATGCCGTGTATCATAGTAGAGGCATTATAGGCATATACGTAAAAGCATTACTGCTATATATACATACATCCGTACATACATCCGTACATACATCCATTGTATATATATATATATATATATATATATATTTATATATATATGTGTGTGTGTATGTTCTTCATTCGATTCTATGTACAAGTGGTTTTCGCAGTAAAGCTGCTATGGTCTAAATCGGTAGAGAACCTCTTTCGGGCATTAACGTGTATAAGAATCTATCTACAAACATAAAAACTCCTGCACACAAAATCAATATGTTACACTTATAAATAGAGACGACCTGTTCAATAATAATTTCTAGTCTGCGGTATAGGGGGAATATATGCGTACATCTTTTTTTTTTGCAACTTCACCCAACTGTCTGTACAGTGTACCTCAGTGAATCCTGAACACTGACTATATCAGAATTTTTTTGCGAGTCGACCTGTACTATAACATACATATGAACATAGCCATAGACACCAGTATAGAGGCATAAATATATTGATGGATATTGATCGATATATATATATATATATATATATATATATTAATATATTAATATATATACATACATATATATATACACAAATATCTATACGTTCACATATACACATTACATTTATTGTTCCTGTTCGATCGTTTCGCGTGTTCGGAGTTCTATGAGATATTCGCCCAAAATACCTACTACGGAGTTCTCTATGAGCTGTACGGTGTCCATTTGGTTGTTGTTGAAGTGTCCATGCCAATCGTCTGCAGGAACCTTCGGGAACCGTTCATGCACACACTCACCAATGGTCCTCTGAAAGTAACCAAAAGACATTAGATTCAGTTCTTCTATTAGATATATAGATATATAGATATAATATATGTACATATACATCTACATATACATACACGCACGCACACACACACACAAACACACACACACATATGTATATACATACATATATATATATATACTTATATATATATATATATATATGTATATATATTTAAATAATAAATATTATT
>NW_014039570.1:8372-10345 GCF_001186125.1 Sphaeroforma arctica JP610 | reverse complement strand
ATCTACATACATATATATGTATATGTATATATTATACATATCGCAAACATGAGTATGTGTGAGTGTAGTCAATAAAACAAGTGTTTAACCTTCTCTCCAACGCCTTGGCCACACCAGATTTAAGGGAAAATCCTTTTTTGTAAACTGTAAAACCTGAAAACCTAGATTATGAATCCTAAGACCAGCTGGATAAATCGTCATACAGAGTAGACCAAAGTTTTAGCCAAAACCGTAAACCCACAACTCGTGAGAACCGATCCCGTACCTATTTATATACACCAACAATGGATGGGCTGGGACTCAATACGTATACGTTCGTATGTACACTGCTATGGTCATGTACGCTCATGTACATTACTAATATCCAACCAGGAACATAGACGCGTAAATGTAAAGACACCGACTTACCTGTACCATTTTTCCCTATACAATAGATCCCTTAAATCATCAACATTGGCGTGCCTGTACACATCATTTACTTACCTCATAGCCCGTATTTCTGTGTTTGTATGTCTCAGAGCCTTTTCGAGCGGCTTCCACGAATTCGATGGGCACTCGGACAGTCTGTGGCAAGTAATCAACAAACTTAGGGCGCTCATATGTACAGTAATATATATATATATATATATATATAAGTATGTATATATGCATATGTATGTATGTATGTATGGATATATATCTATATATATATTATATATATATATGTTATTTGGAATGAATACATATATATAAAATATATTTGGTGTATGTGAAATATTCAGCTGACAAAATGCTTCTACATTAGCATGTAGTACAACAACAGATGATATACATTGATGTAAATTCAAGTAAATGTACAAGTTGTCTAATACACACTTGCAATATATATCCTACACCAGCATATAGTAAACCAAGGATGATATATTCTGTTATCTAAGTAAATTAGAACTAAACGTTATCGAATACACACTGGCAATATATATCCTACACCAGTGTACAGTAAAGCAACGGATAGCCATACCTGCGAGTATGTGACCAGTGAAATGTCGCGATTGTCGTCTTGGAGTATAACCACAGCCATGTCGAACCTACATAATATATATATATATATACAGCACAGTCAGTAAACGAGATAAATTAATCGGTTTGTCTGTATATCTGTTTTTGGTTCATATGTGGTTCATAGATGTGAAGAAAAAGAAAAACCTGGCCGACACGAGTTCTCTTCGAGTTTATTTTTTGTTATTATATGTAGCCACAGCCAGGCCAATCTAAAAGGTTTCACAAATCATCGATAAAATAAGACGAGAAAATACAGCCCACTGCCTCAGCTATGAAGTATATCCAGATACCGGTTTACCCGGTTTTACCAAAACTCTAAACGTTAAATCGGAATGAGACTCTAACACGGTTGTCATTTGTTTGCAACCGTATGTAGTTTTAACGTATACAAATACAATTTGAAGGGACGGCTCGCTAGTAGATGACGATTCTGCAAACACGCACATACACGCGCATGTACCAAAGCCACACACACACTTGCATGCTCAAATATACCCCGTTCCTTTCACACTGTCATGTATATAAATAAATGTATTCACAAACAGAGCAGTATTTTACTGTACGCTTGTATACACGCGTGTACAATATACATATATGTACAAGCATGTATGTAGCATCACTCCACGGAAATCTTACCAATTAGCCCCAATTTGCGTTATAAAGTTCTGTATGCTGATGACAATAACTCCGTTCTCTCGAGTTTTATTGGCACCGCTCTGTAACCGAAGACCCACTAATGCATTCTCCGCCGCCGCTTGTCCACTCGAAAACCCTACCACCTGAATGGAAACATGCAACAACAGGGTAGGAGTATTCATAGGTATGGGTGATGGAAGATGTATAGGTACATACATGAATGACATAGTATCAATATGAAATGTATATATATATATATATATATATATATATATATATAATATATATATTATTAT
>NW_014039570.1:5299-8352 GCF_001186125.1 Sphaeroforma arctica JP610 | reverse complement strand
TACAGCTTAGAAACATACCGGGTGACCGTAGGTTAGATAAACACACGCACACAGTCACAGAGACACGGCGATATGTCTCCCGCCGAAAGAACATAATATAAGCAACACGAGAACAGAGCACGTACAGCCCTATTGCAGGATTTATACTACATTGGTATATTGTATTTAATTAAAATATCCGTGATATAACCTTAACTTGGGCAGCTGCACCTGAGTGTATATCCATGCCACGGTCCGACCTTTACAATAGAGGTGCGACTATCGCGGGAGCCTACTGCAACCGAACCAGATGTTTAGGATGCATGTAGGACATACGCACACACAGTTACTCTGAGCCAATCCCCACTACCAATGGCTTGGCTAACATATAAACCCAAGACACACCAACACACAACACTCAGCACTTGCAATCCAGACACACTCACCTGGGCAGCCGACCCCACGTCTATGTCCATACCACTGACATCCATACTGGATAGAGGCATGACCGTGGATAGGGCCTCTTGCACTGCGATGAGGTACTTTGGGTTCATGGAGGCTACCAGAACGGATAGTTCCTCTAAGTCCAGCCCGTTGTAGGGATCAAAGACTGTCTTCACCTTCTCCAAGCTGTGGAGTGTGTTTGTATGGGCAAATAGTGAGCGTGAATAAGTGAGTGGATGGTTGTACCTACATACTGAATCAGATATACATACAATACGCGAGGTTAAGATAAACGGGTTGGGTGTGGTAACGTAAGCGGGGACGGGAGATTGTGGGTGGGTGAGTGTTGATACAAACCCCCTGCTTCTACTGTATCTACATTGGTACAAAAAGGTCCTCTACGTCTGAGTCATCATTAGGACTGAGGGCAGACTTGACCTGCAACAGGCTCTGTGGAGTGCCAATGCGGAGCGAATGTGTACGTGAAATGGTGATTGGCAGTGGTTTGTGTGCACTACTTCTATTCTATATACACACCACCAGACAATAGGTACGAGTGTAGGTACATGTACTATAGATACAAAGACACCCAATGCACACCCCACACACCCTTCATTGGCCACCGCAAAAGCCTTAGACGCGCCCTGGTTGATGTTCTTGATAGCGTCCTTGTAAGCTTCGCTCTCCTGTGCTGTGTGTACAGCCTCAGAGACAGCCTTAGACGCTGAGCTCCACATACCCCACATACTGGCTACCAGGTCTGGTTCTCCGCTGTCCCCAGTTTTGGGTGCAACCGGTCCTGTTTCTTGCAACGGGGCAGGACTGCAGGAGACAAAAACCCACGGGTTGGGTATGGGAGTATATGGTTGAGTTAGTTGATATATGCTTGGTCTAATCGATACATGTACTGATGTGCTACAACAGACTGTGTGTGT
This sequence comes from Sphaeroforma arctica JP610, assembly GCF_001186125.1. Classification (NCBI taxonomy): domain Eukaryota; class Ichthyosporea; order Ichthyophonida; genus Sphaeroforma; species Sphaeroforma arctica. The sequence continues at coordinate 6,994 of NW_014039570.1, read as the reverse complement.
GTCATATACTCGCTTCTTTGTCTGTGTTGCGTCGACTGCATGTACTGATGTGCTACTACAGTCTATGTGTGTGTCATATATTCGCTACTTTGTCTGTGTTGCATCGTCGTCTGCTGTGCACCTGCCCTCGGCCCGTGGCTCACAACTACGCAGGTTCAAGGACTATGAGATGTAACTGAATAGTTGGCTGTGAATGGTTGTTTTTACAAACAATAGTCACAGCAAACGTTCGTAGGATGAACAATGCATTGGTGTAAGTTAACACACCAAAGACGTGGACAAGGATAGTTGTACGTCGACTGTTCTAAATATAGAGTAGCCAATGGCTAGAATACATCACATACAAGGGGAGGGTGCGCGTGTGTGGGTCTGACAGATATAGAGTCAGTCACAGCACAATATGTATATAAAAACAGAAAGTCAGGTAGATAAAATACTTGGGGAAGAGTTGTCTGCCTTGTTGTACGTTGACTGTTCTAAATATAGAACAGACAATAGCTAGAATACACCCCGTATAGGGGGAGGATACTCTGGCTGGCCGTGTGGATATGAGTCTGGCAGATACAATCAATCACAGCGCAGCATAAATCTAAAAATAGAACATCAGGTAGGTAGGTAGGCAGGTAAACTGTGTCACATATTTTGGTAAAGGCTGTCTGGCGGGCTGTGTGAATATGGGTCTGACAGATACAATCAACCACAGCGCAGCATAAATCTAAAAATAGAACATCAGGTAGATAGGTAGGTAGGTAGGTAAACTGTGTCACATACTTGAGTGAAGGCTGTCTGGCGGGCTGTGTGTTTGCTGCGGGTCGGATACCTCCACGTCCTCTGGCACTTGCACTCGCGCCCCGTCCTCGAGTGCTAATGGCCGCGCTCCGTTCGAGAGTGTGATTTCCTGCGTTCTGATTGGTCGACGCTGAGGATACAGTGTTGGTCTATTTTTAGAATGTGCTATGATGCTGCGAAATCTATACCAAACAAGACAGTAATGATCGTGATTGGGGCTCGGTTACGGTCCGACTGTTGAGGGTGTAAGAGTGTACATAATGGCAATCAGATCTAACGTATGTGGATACGATACAAACATATCCTCAAACAAACACACAGCTACACAGCCAAGCCAACAAGTAAAACTATGATATACATTTGTACCTATGCACGCTTTTCAACCGACACACCTGGTCCCGGAGCTCTTGGTCGTGATTGTCCCGTGGGTCTTACTGCTCCTGGAGGAGGACGGGTAGCTGTACTACCAGGAGCCCGGACACCACCTGTCGGAAAGGCAAAATTAATTTTAACCCGAGTATTTTTAACCGGTATGAGTTTTTAACCCGATTATTTAAACACAATTAGATCTTAACAAGATCTGTCATTAGGTCATAGCAAGTGATCTGCTATTGTGTCTGCATTTATGTATATAAGTCGCACTTGAAAAGTTGAAAACCTGTTCAAATGTATACGTATCGATCCAAAAATGAAGCAAGACTGGTACAGATGTTACAAATACAGAACAACAACTTTGATGTTCTAATCTACACGACATACTTATGTAAACCATCTAAAGCCTCGACACAATCGAGTATAACAAAGATGTAGTCATGCGACCGACAGAAAAAATAATATACAAATCTTTAAGAGTATGTACAAATTCAACGATATCAACTCACCAACACAAGCATATATATATTATAT
>NW_014039570.1:0-1373 GCF_001186125.1 Sphaeroforma arctica JP610 | reverse complement strand
AGCAATATTATTCTAGTCACATACCAAAAAAGTGCACACTCTCAGAATAGCTATCACACTAAAGACCTTCTCTTAAAATATATTTTACATAACAAGTGAGCTATACGCACACTTTTTTGCAACAGCTGCTAAAACACTACTATTGCTTACCCATCTCATTCCAACAACAGTACTATAGCTGCTCTGCCTACACACACACGACAACAACAACAACGACAACAACAACAACAACGACAACAACAACAACAACATCAACATCAACAACAATAACATCACTTTAAATCTACTATCTATCCCTACCTGAAGCCGGTGGCCGAACACCAGTTGTCTGAGCACGTTGGTTGACGCGTGTGGTGTTGTCGGGGGCAGCTCTCTGTGGTGTAGTAGTAACGGGTTTGGCTTGGGGTGGCACTACCACAGGCTCCGAGCCGAAATCGGGTTCATCATCGGATGAATGTTCATCCATCATATTGGGAAGATGCTGGGAGGGGGATGCTATGGTACTGTGGAGATACTAATAACGATGATAGGCTCACATGCGCATAGGCTATTTATTTGTATACGTACGAGGCACGGCCCTACATACAAATATATTGTAGAGAATAAATAAATAAATTTTTAATACAGAGTATGTAGTAGCCGTATAGCGCCGGAAACAAAAAATACTTCTCACTTTTTATCTTCAGATCTGTCCGAATAATTTTATTTGCGTATCTGTTCTTTTCGCAGAGGGGTCAGCATACTTAAAACATGTTAACTTCTGTCATAGACACATTCACATGGTTGTGGCTATAAGCAACGATGTTTAAAACTACATAAGCCAAATACATGGAAGGCTTCTGGTATATGATCCTTATATACATAGTACATGAATAACATCGTATATCCACTGCTATATCTCACTCGTACGAGTTCGGGCTCGAAGTCGTCCTGCCTTTGCATGCTTGTAAGGCTGTACAGGTTTTACTGTATACTTCAGAACACATGGATTTAGAAATATCCATTATTATTCATTGTTCGTACTTGTGAAAGTTTCTCAGAATATAGATGCCCAATGCCACGTGCACAGTAAACATACTACCATATACTAAATATAGTGCATTGTATTGTAGCTCCCATCAAGCGTGCACCATATGTTTGTCTACGCCTAACACTTGTGTTGTTGGTTTTTTAACCAAACTTGAAATATTGTCTCCGTCTCTGTTCTGAACTTTAAGTACGTTAGCAGAAGAATGTGTGCAACACGGACTTGACAAGCAACATGATAGCTCCACATGTTTATTTGAACAACATATACTGTGACCAGCTTTAAGCCTATTGACTTATGGATTGTTGATCAACGGAAGATTATAAACCCAGTAAACTACAATACC
>NW_014039571.1:24392-27417 GCF_001186125.1 Sphaeroforma arctica JP610 | reverse complement strand
TACTATACTGATATGCACGAGCAACTAACAATGCCACATTACAGGCTTGTAATATATTAGGAGCGAAAGTGTGTGTACGTACATTTATTTTGTATGGGCACATATATGTTTGTGCTCTCTATTATAAATCTCATTGTACATGGACGTAACACGCTTCCTACAGAGTGTACTCCCCATAAATACCATTGTTGTCCTTAACAAACGCCTTACAGCCTCTATTCCCCACCATTAACGGGGCGACAGTTCTAAATTATAGACGTTCGTTTGATACAATCCGAGAAACGAGCACTCCTATTAACTTCCATACCATCCCCATTCTACATAGGCGATATAAACGTTCGTTTGATACAATCCGACTACCGAGCACTCCTATTCACTTCCTTACCATCCCCATTCCACAAAGGCGATATCATCCAGTGACCACTTCCTGCTCAGCCTACACCCCCTCAACACCACAACACCCCTAGCCCAATCCCTATACACTCTGTGCGCGTCCATCAACGAGAGACGCTCCAGACACCACGTGCACGTATCTACCCACGTGGCCAATGCCATACACAGCAACGCTCGCCTGGTACAAGGTACGCAGCAGGATGCGCACGAGCTGTTCTTAGTACTGCTGGATAGGCTGGACGCCGAAAGAGGGGCCAGCAATGTGCGCAAGGAGGTGTTGGGAGATGGCTTGCGGCTGGTTTTAGGACATTCGAGGCCCGGAAATGCGGAAACGAGGGTGCACGGAGAGAGTGTGAGGGAGTTTAGGGGACAGTTGAGGCCCGAAAGTTTGAATGGGGTGTGCCCTGGATTGCAAGCACGGGCCGGTGCGTTTGCGAAGGGTCAAAAGGAACAAGATTCAGCCATGATGGGGTTGTTGGCCTCACATCTGGCGTGCCAGATGTGTGGTGGGCAGTTCCAGATCAGAGTGGACCCCTTCAGAGATTTGAGGTGAGTGCTTGCATGGGTGTATACATGTTATATAGGCATAGTAATGCTCATTTGTACTAGTCTACAGTGTCTAGAAAAATGAAGGTAAGAGTGGCACCATTAAGGGATTTGAGGTGAGTGCCTGCATGGGTGTATACATGTTATATATGCATAGTAATTCTCATTTGTACTAGTCTATATAGTCTAAAGTGTCTAGAAAAATTAAGGTAAGAGTGGCTCCATTAAGAGATTTGAGGCGAGTGCTTGCATGAGTGTATACATGTTATATTTGCATAGTAATTCTCATTTGTACTAGTCTATATATAGTCTATAGTGTCTAGAAGAATTAAGGTAAGAGTGGCTCCATTAAGGGATTTGAGGGGAGTGCTTGCATGGGTGTATACCTGTTATATAGGCATAGTAATGCTCATTTGTACTAGTCTATAGTGTCTAAACGAATTAAGGTAAGAGTGGCTCCATTAAGGGCTTTGAGGTGAGTGCTTGCATGGGTGTATACATATAAAGTATGTAGGCAGAGCATTTCTTATTTGTACTAGTGTATGGTATCTGGTGAATTTAAGGTCAGAGCGGCTCTATTCAGAGATTAGAGGGGAGTGCATGCATGGGTGTATATAAATACATTATATAATTAAAAGATATCTCATTTGTACTGGTCTATAGTGTCTAGTACATCAAGATCAGAGTATAGCGTTTCAGGTATTTGCGGTGAGTTCACACACAGGGATAATCGTATTACATAGGCGTAGGGTATAGAAATATTACATAGGCGTACGGTATATATATATTACATAGGCGTAGGGTATATACATATTACATAGGCGTAGGGTATATACATATTAAATAGGCGTAGGGTATATACATATTACATAAGCGTGGTATTCCTTGCGTGTACTAGTTCATGATATCTAGTTGATGTACACATTGTCAATGTCAGTGTGCATTTTATAATATTTTTCTTGGAGGCGAGGGCTGTGTATGTGGAAGCCATGCTTTGCACATGACAAAGGTGAGTTGTATTGTATCGTTTTTTGTATGCATGTCAACATACATATGACATGAACATACACATGACATGATATGTAATAGATGTGTTTGTATTGCATCTTTTTGTGTGTGCATATGTCAACATATGATGACCACATGACAGATGCATTAGATGAGATCGTTTTATGAGTGCATATGTCAACATAAGCGTATCATGATGGTGTGTGATGGTGCTCGTAGTATGATTAATTAGGTAAGCTCGTCAGAATCACAGGCTTGCGAGGAGTTTCTGTGTAGTAAATGCCTTCTACTTATATCGGCATGCTTCGTACTGTGTTTATTTTTAGATATAAATTGGCCGGTCCAGCGTATTGTCGTGTCTATTATATATATATATATATATATATATATGATTGTCTCCATGCTGTTCAACTGGTCTATTGACCAATCATTCAACAAGATCACCGGAATAGCAAAGCTTGCATCATTTTCAACGTATGTATCATCCGCAGATGTTAGTCAGTTCGAAGGAATGGTCCCACTATGCTTCTCCCCTGATTTATCCTGGCATCCAAGTACAAGGCCAGAGTACACTCAACAGTCCTTCGTTACATATACTACTCACAACAGCTTACTGCTGGTCTTAGGTACACCGTGTATGCGACTGATAGTAGGTCTTGCCTCTCGAGTCTTGATTCGAAGGCGATCAACACCACATACAATGGTATAGGTGAAGTATTACTCCTTTCTCACCCTCCGACGTGCCACCTACAGCTTACCACTACCTGTCGATACGGCAAGTGTATCGCTGAGAGCCTGTCTCTCCACATACTTCGAGCCACAAGTGATATCAGACTATTGGTGTTGGCGGTGTAGTGCTCTGGAGGCAATTGAAACACACGCTGATATGCTGACTGCATCCGAGGTAGGGGATAGTGAGCTTTGTAGTACTGTGTAATACTGATAGGAGGTGGTTTGCAGGAGCATGAATTAACTGTCGCTTTTAAACAAATCGCATGTTATATATTGTACACACACACATACAGACACACACAGACACACACACACACACACACTCACACACGCATACACACACACG
>NW_014039571.1:16714-22195 GCF_001186125.1 Sphaeroforma arctica JP610 | reverse complement strand
TAAATATATATATATCTATATCTATATATATACATCTTATTTACGAATCCACAAAATCGCTCAAAAATAATGGTCCCCAGTGTCGTCATCTTGCCAATACATCAGCATCGCAAGCATGTCGAGCGGTTTGTTTCAACTAGCTGGTATATAAAGGATTTCAAATATATCCTCTCATGCATATATACTTGTACAGAAGTTCGGATCCATACAGTACTGTGTATGTTAGACCTTCTGTATTGGACGAGAAGACCAGACATTCGTTGTATGTCTATAGACATACTTACTCGAGTGCATGGATACAAGTAGCCTCCGTGTTTACGCACAGAAAAGTGGCCCAATGTAAATTATTCATACTTTTACATGTTTCTCAAGGATAAGTATAGCCCAAAGTATATTAAATATTCATACACGCACATGTTTCTCAAATTACGTATTCCATCTTAATCTCGATTCATAGATACATGCTCGCACGCTCTGTCAGTCAGATGTTAGATTCCTTTTCCGTAACGCATGCGTATCTACTTTGGCTGTGATTGTGTTGCTCTATGACTTGGGTGTTCGTGAATCCTTCACCCAGATTCCTGATCCGAACACACTTATATATACATATATAAATATATATACCTCACCACGGTTGAATGCCGATTACACTACCTTAAACTACAATTGTATCCAATTCAAATTCTCAATTTATGGTGTCTGCGTACATTAAACAGACTACAGTACCATGCCGCCCTGGGCCGGCTGTACAAAAGCCGGTGCTCACTGACCTTCGAAGACACGCTAACGCTGCCATATGCTGTCAGCAGCAAACACCCACCGCATCAAACGCCCAGGACCTCCACGCTTACGTTCACAGGAGGCTCAACCCACACACACAGTAGGACGTATGCGGATATGGCACATACTATGAGATACGCAGGCATGCCTGGGTATAGTGCGTTGGGTAGACAGGAGCGCGGAGAGGCGTCTGAGGAGGGTAGGAGTGGGAGTGGGAGTGGTAATGTTCGGTACAAACTGGTAGCGGTCATGGTCCACCAGGGGGGGGATCTGGGCGGGCATTTCTATACGTATCGGAGATTGCCGGTACAACGTCCCATACGCATGGCAACGAGTGGGTGTACAGACACACACTCGAGCTCGCAGTTCACATTTGAGCTGTCTGAGAATACGAACATGCGTACGGCAGAACATACCGTACAGCCGACTGCACCACCCGCGGCACCAGATGTTGTATCGCACACATCAGCTTACACACTCGGGCACGGAACACCGCACACACCCCAAACCACCACTCAACGTACGCCAACACACACTACACATCACAAAACAGCCGCACACCCAGCACCACATACACCCCAATCCACCACTCAACGCACGCCAACACACAATACACATCACACAACAGCCGCCCACCCAGCACCACAGGCCACGACGGCCCCTGGGCTAACCTGCACTTCCGGCGCGTGCGAAGAGCCGGGTACGAGTGGGGATGCGTGTGCAAGCAAGCAACGCCACACTACACGTAGTAAGAAGGAGCCGTCGAGTGTAGGCCAAGCTAGGGGTAGCGCAGACAGTACTACGCACACAGGTACAGACGAGAGTAGGCTACATACAGAGGAGGCGAATCCGGAAATGAACACAAAAACACAAGCGGTCTTAACCGCAAGCGAACCGTCTATAAACGTACCACGCGCACTGGTAAAAAAATGCCAGCGATATCTTTGGGCCCAACACAGACACAAACATACACACAGGCACGCAAGCACCTTCTGCGAAGGCATTGAATGCTTTCGCGGATGGAGAGGATACCGATCACTCCACTAGGGAGGATGATGTGGGTGATGAATGGTACTTGGTGTCCGATGAGACAGTGAGACGCGTGGAATTCTCGACAGTGCAGGCAGACTCGGCCTACATGTTGCTGTACGAACGCATATGAGTCTCTCTGTACATGCAGATAGAATACAAATATATATATATATATATATATATATATATATATATATATATATATATATATATATATATATATATATATATATATATATATATATATATATATATATATATATATATATATATATGCATATATATATATATATATATATATATATATACATATATACATTCATACATACATATACGTACACACGCACACACGCGCATATATATATATTGATACATATATACACATACATCACACACATACACATACACACACACACACACACACATATATATAGTATGTATATAAGGTTCAATAAAGAGTGGGTCTCTACGCTTGGCCGAGGTGGATCTCCCTATGATTCCGTCTTTCCATGATGGCCTACACTGATGGAAAAATACAAATTTATTAGGATATCTATAGTAGTATATCTCACTAGATATTAGGAGGAGCATGTGATATATCTTTGAAAAGCTTCCCTGTACAACCACTAAATGACCTAGAAACCAAAATACACGAATCACCAAGGTCTTAGATACCATGCCACACAATTGACACAACCGAATGGCCTCAAGGATTCTGAAAAATTCGATGTCTAAGTTTGTCAGAGGGTCAGATAGCGTGCTATTTAACGCGCACGAAAGCCTCGCAGCAAAGACACCCTCGAGTTCTCGACTCTGAACAATCTATATAGAGAGTGACGGGCTTCAATTTTAAAATATTTGTTGAATATCTGTTGTTCTAAATAAAAGACGAGTGTTGGTACTTCGCCTTAGCTTCGCTGTGGTATGTACTGCGGAGCTGTGGCCTTCGTCCTGCCGGGCGAGTGAGTGACAGTGAAAGTCAGTCACAGACACTCACAGTCAACAGGGTCACACTGTCACAGTCCTGATTCCTGACTCCTGACTCACCTGAGTCCACAATAACCACATTCTGTCGCACACACAGACTCACGGACCCACGGTCTTATTACAGAGCGAATGGGTTCTGGTTGGTAGAGTCGATTCGCCCGCGCAAAACTGAAAAAATAGCCAAAACCATGCAATTCATATATAGCCTCTCCTAAAATATATTTTAAAAATTCAACAGGAAATCAAAATGAGCCAAAACATAGCCTTCTGAAAATTAAACAAATTTTCAGAAGGCTATGCCGCTCTGGCCAAAAACCTGAAAGTCTGAAACGAAATACAGTTATATACACCAATGTTGAAATTTGAACTAATGGTCAATTATTATTAGTCAATTTTAATAGGGTCGTCACTGTCGTGTGATAGACGAGTATAGACTATAGACTGTCTGATAGCCCGCCGGTTTTTCCTTATTTAGTCCATCTCATACTTTTATTTACAGGTGCCTGGTTCTTGCTATACTGCAGCAAGCCGCAACACAAGAAGGCAAAACAACATAAACACACACAAGAACACGAACGAGGTTTCAGAGGGGTATACAGCCTAGGTTTCAGCGAATAATTTTTAACTATGTCGTATGTACCCAACGTTAATATTTTTTATCAGGCCTCGCTCTCTCACTCTCTCTACTAGTTGTGTATATTTATTTTAGCTATTTACAGTCACACTCACTACAAGTGAGAGGTGGAGAGAGAGGAACCTAATAAAAAACATTGGGGCATATAGTTAAAAATTAATCGCTGAAAAATAAATAAAAGCCTTCTGAATTTGCACTTTGTCGTTTGCAGGTTGGAACACTCTAGAGAGTAATCAGGGCTGTCGCGCAAAAATTCGGTATTTATGCGGCTAAAGCCAATAAAAAGAGTGTATCCGACAATTCCCGGGTTTATCACGAATATGGTACATAAATCGTTTGTTTGCTTTAAGTTGATTGGTGGAATAGTTTCTCACCTCTCCACTTTTTATCTGGTTCTCGTCCTGAATTTTTGAAATGACGCATTGGGCAACTGCTTTATGCGAACACTCGAGTGCTATTTTTGGTTGTCACGCAATTTCCCAATCATGTGAGTCTCGGGAACGACATTTTTCATCATTTCGTTAACAGAGAGCGTATCCGTAGGTACTATCTATAAATAGCACAATGGGAAATTGGGAATGCCTAACTGCCTTTCTTTCAAAACTGCCGTGGCAGGTCTGTCACAGTCTCACCGACTGGCAGTTTGGCACAGGGTGTTGAACTGATGACTGATTGAGTGCCTGAGTCATGTCGACTGTTCTCAGTGTTCTGTCCACAGATTCAATTTTGTTTTAAAAAAACTATTGTTGTATGTAAATATGCACTGACTATATACTGACCCCTGGCCCTGTTCCTCAACTGCTATAAGGCTGTAGCCCGTGGACCTGTAATACTACTACTCTCTACTACTAGTAGCTATGTATTTCGCCTCGTAAAAAAGCCTGACAAAATAATCACTCTACAGTCTATACTCTATACTATGTACTACACCACTACTATTTTTAAAAAATAGTAGTAGTAAATATGTAGTTTTTATCTACACAGTTGTACTGTGTCCAGTTGTCCACTGTACAGTCACCAGTATACACTAAACACTACCGAGTACGGTCTACACTTTTTTTTTAACACTACTACACTACAATGACTACATACATACTAAATACAATGTTTTTACACTCTACGCCTGGTTTCCTATCATATCTATACATAAATATTATTACTTCATCTGTGTGCCCACAAAATAAAAAAAATGACTTTTGTGAGCCCCCCCCCCCCCGCCGGCCTTATGAAGCTGCGAGTATGTGAATCAGCGACTTATGACTGGTGACTCACACTGTCATCAGTCATCAGCTGTGCCTTGTGAGATGTGAGCCCGTGTCCTGAAGGCTGTGCGGCTGTGACACTGATTCAGAGTTTGTACTTGTTTTACCAAAAAAATTTACTGATCGCTCTCACAGTCTCACTGTTGTTTATTTTTTATAATTAAAATTATTTTTCTTAAATTTTATTAGTTGGAAAAAAAACAACAAAATCAAATGGGGTTTTTTTACGAATATCTTGAGATAGGTCACATTTTTAATTCAGTTTTTACTTTTTCAGTGGAATGTATGGATTTCCTTTATACTTCATCGTTGCACAACGACAACAAATGCTTCACAACTAGGCTGCCATGGTATTTATGCTAAATAAGTGTTCTTGTTCTTAGTTTGTAATCATCCATAATCAATTAATCATCAACAAGAGGGCGAAAGCTTCTTATGACATCTCAAGGTCTTCGGTTGCTTCCAGTTTGAGTCTCCTGCACTTAGGTATGGACAACCGGTACATTTATAACAAACGTTTCATTTTGCACTTGTTCGTGTTGATCTCTATAATCTAAGGTTTCTTGGGACATGATTAAATTGTTCTATGCTGATCAAAGGTTGTAATCAAAAACTAAAATAAATACGCACAGGAGAACATATATATCTACATATATATGTACATACGCACACACACACACACACACACATATATATGTATACACACACACTCACACATATATATGTATACACAAACACACACACACACACACACACACACACAAACACACACACACACACACACAC
>NW_014039571.1:13300-15856 GCF_001186125.1 Sphaeroforma arctica JP610 | reverse complement strand
TATATATACTACACACACACACACACGCACACACGCACACACACACACACACACACATATATATATTTAGATCTATTTCGACTTCTACTTATATTTATATTTATATTTATCGTTATATTTATATTTGTTTATATATTTATAGGTACTTGCGTATATATATACGACCACGTAAAACTAGATAAACATATTTGTATGTATTGTAATAATACATCCTCTACTCAAACATTGTTACAATTTGTACATACAGTTTATTTGTACAGAATGCTGCTCTAGTAGGGCATAGGCTCCTGTTTTATCTAGATGATACCGATAAACCCTAGTCTTACAGAGCCGCTGTATATTCGAAGTCGTTGGTGATCTGGGTTTCATCTGCTACCTTACTCCGGTACAGATCCGTCATCATTCAAATACACCAAAACCCTAAACCCTAAACCCTATCCCTTTTTATATATATAGAACTACCCTATATATACACACATCAGGGCCCACATCAATTGCTACCATGGTACCGTCATTAACCAAGAACCCTGTCAGCTGGGCTGTCGATAATGTCTTGCTTATGGGAAGGCCGGGGGACGCTCCGTTTATCGTAGCTGGTGACATCGAGGGCTTCTTCTGTCTCTTTATGAATACGCTTTTGGATTTCACGCTGCTCATATCGCTAGGGCAGGCGAGCGGACTACACAAACAGTACATACAAGAAAAGGTATGTGCAGGTTTTCACAATCATTTGGTGCCAACCCCCAACCGACTTTGGGTTACTGATTTGTACGCCTTCTGTCTGTTTGTACGGCAATTTTGCACTTTGCATTTAAACGTATTTCTTGGCCAGACTGGTGCAGTATAAAAACAGTATATACGTAATAGAATGAGTTGGTGAAAGTAGTTAGCATGGCTACGTTTTCTGTCAACGTTGTGGTTTGACAATACATATTTAAAATATTTTGTCGGAAACAATGGTCACCGCTGTCAGATCTATCATATGGATGTCCGGCTTCCGTACCCCCGACTCAGATGCTTTCGGACACATACACCACCTATTACAACGCACAGTCTACACACCCACACATACACATATCTCTTGACACCTACCTGCATGCTGCTAACCAGGCACTCCTGATTGTTGTCCTGTCCTGTCCTGCAGATTATACCTGGGGCTGGTTTGGCCTGTTTGCTGGGCAATCTGTACTACTCGTGGGAGGCCAGGCGGATCATGCGCCAGGAGAAGCGACACGACGTCGCTGCTCAGCCCTTCGGTATCGCCACTCCGTCCCTTATAGGGTTCTATACCCTAGTCCTCTCACCCGTTGCCAAGGAAACCGGCGACTCGGAAATGGGGTACAAGACCTGCCTCATCCTGTGCCTGGTAACCGGGATCATCTATCTGTTTGGCTTCCTTATAGGCCCTGTGATGATCAAGTGTTTGCCCCAAGCGGCTAACATGGGTGCGCTGGCGACCGTGGGGCTGAGCATTCTGGCGGTGCCATACACGCTGGAGACGTTTGAGAAGCCTTTTCTAGCCATCATCCCGTTCCTGTTGTTCTTTCTCATGGTATGTGGAGACCTTCTGGTAGGGTTTGTGTTTGGGTTGGCATATCGCGCAACGGCTTGACATATGCCGATAGGCGTATTTATTTTGTATTTACAGACACGTCTGTACGCACACTACTTGGGCCAGTCATTGGAGTGTGTAGCATATTGTACACACAAATATATATAAATATAAGTATACATATGCATACTCGTATTTATGGGATGTATGTGTACAGAGTTTATGTTGACACACACCGTCATTTGTCCTTTGTAGGTTTGTGGGCAAGTCAAACTCCCCTTCCGCTTTCCGTACGGCATGGTAGTGGTGCTAGTGGGTACCGGCCTGGGCTGGGTGCTCCGTTGGAGTGGCAGTTCAGAGTGGAAGGTGACGGGCGACTCCCTACCCTTCGAGTGGTACTATCCCGAGTTCCACTACGAGTTTCTGTGGGATGCCTATCCGCACGCCCTCCGCTTGCTAACTATAGCCATCCCCTTAGCCCTGGTCAACGTGGTAAACATTATCCAGTGTATAGCTGTGTCGTCGGACCAGGCTAACGACAAGTTCTGCTCGTGGCACTCGTTCATAGTGAACGGGGTCATCACAGCCATCTGCGCCTTCCTGGGCAATCCGGTCCCGACCGTGATATATATAGGACAGCCCACTTTCAAGAATCTGGGTGCGAGAAGCGCGTACTCGATTATCAATGGGGTGGTTCTGTATGCGCTGTGTTCTCTGGGGGCGATAGGGTATATCCTGGACTACATGCCGCAGGAGAGCATGACCCCGATTCTGCTGTATATTGGCCTGGATATCACTGTTAGTGCTATCACGCATGTGCCCCGTAACCATGGTATTGCCGTGGCCGCTGCGTTGTTACCTGGACTCGCGAAGATGTCTGGCATCCAGTTTGATAGTATTATGAAGGCTGTCAACGAGGTAGGGTTGTGTCTTACTATGTATTTTTTGCATATATGTACATATATATATATATATATATATATATATATATATATATATATATA